>NC_134459.1:39215760-39516521 GCF_047948215.1 Lycorma delicatula
GACGCCGTCTTTTTCGTTCAGTCTTGTGTATGTTCGTGTGAGGTTGTATTAGTTGTCGGGCCAGCTGCTGCTTCTTCCTCTGCTGCTATTGGAGCAGAGCGAACCACGTGTGCGCCGGGCGGCTTCGCGCAGTCGAATCTCTCGGTGTGCTCTCTTAGTTTTTCTTTCCCGCAGTCCGTTGTAACGTACTTTTAAATAATTTAAATAAAGAATCCTTTTTACAGCTAAATATTAATTAATTAATCTTTTTCTTTTATTAATAAGTTTGAATAATATTTATATATATAATTAATTTAAATTTTAATAAAAATTGTTGATCTTGTATTAAAACATAATAATAGATCCTACATTTCCAGGTACTTCTCTCCAGTAAATATTGCATCAAAACATTAAGGCCCACTTATTCCACGACGTTAGATATCACAACAAACGGTAACACCCCAGGTTAATTTAGCTGCCTTTCAAAAGCAATTCTACGGTTCTCTGAATCCCAATAAGAATAGTTATGTCTGTTGACGTGACCTGTTAATTTGAAAGTCGCTTCACCAGTCCAAATTTTCTTAGAAAACAACACATTATCACCTTCTCTTACTTCATATAACTTTGACTCGTAAAAATTGAAGCCTACAATCAGGATCGTCTTCTAATAGGCCACCTACGGGACGAGGTATGTAATGTTTGAATTTACCCTTATGTAAAATTCTCCGAACAAAGTTCTAGAAATATTCTGTTCAGTGGTGAAAGGATTATTTCAATCGTTTATTAAAATCATAACCACCTTTTCCAGATTTTTAAAGCAAAAACTCTTTCTTCATTAGTAAACATCTTCAAAATAAATAAGAATCAACAATGCCCAATGAACATAACAGCTGTATACAATAGATATTTGATTGAATAGCAATGCACTCTGGTGTTTGTGTCAATAACTAACTGATGAAAAGAAAATGTGGTAATTTAAAATAGACGGGAAAATCACAAAAAAATATTATCTTAATGGGTAGCGACTTCTGGCCCATCTGGTATAATCTGAAGGAATTTTACACAGTATAATTTTTACGAATAAATAAACGGCGTTTATATTCTAAATTTATTGATTTAAAATATTTTTTTATAAATATATCCAAAAAATTTATCGATTATACTTCAGCTTAGAATAAACATTTTCTCTTACGTATTTTATAACTCGACATGCCCCACTCCCTTTTTAATATAGATATATAAAAACTACTTATCAGCGGTTAAAATTACACATAGAATAATTTCTTTTCCTTTTATTTTAATTGAATATAATCAAAACCACAATTTAATGATTTTAAAATGGGAAATGTACGACTTCTAATAATCAGAATAATAAAATAAAATTATATTTTAAATTATAACAGATGTTTTTTTTACAATTATAAACTTTACGAATGCATTTCAGAAGAGAAAACTAATATAATGAATAAACCTATTTCAACCGGCTGCGTTAATATAATTTGTGGGTAATGTCAGTAAGGAAGGAATATCAGCGCGTGACCTTCACCCGCCGATTCTCTTCAAATAGATTATAAATAGATAAACTCCAGAAATATAATTAAGTGTAAATAAAACCGTACTAATTGGGAAAAATTGGTATTAAAAAAAAATTAAGGCCATATACAAGTAATATTCTTAAACTGACTTTTAAACGACTCATAAACGCGCTAATAACAGAAGAAAAATGCATGATGTGAAGCATTAATATAGTTTAAGTTATAAGATTATTACGGTCATAAAATAAAATAATTTACCGATGGTTAAATTGAGTGGGTAAAGCATAATAGAACGACCGGCTGAGTACTTCAATACTACACTTTAATAGTATAAAAGCTTATAATTCTGCATTACCATAAACAATGCGACAGCAATAACGAACAAGATGTTAATGCTAACCGTATTCGTTCAGTTATTTACTTTTTAATATAGTCTTTATTTTAAATACACGTACATTTAAACATGAACACCAAATTAATTATACTATCAAATACAAATTGGTATTTAAAACGGCTGCTAGAAGAAAATACACGATTAATTCAAGTTAAGATTATCTCTGCTAATAATCAGCCGACAGTGTTACGCAAGAGTTATTAATCAGATAATATTTACAAGTATAATTTAATAATTTATTTAAAAGAGAGAAGAAAAAATTCCACTATTATGATGAGAACAAAATTACAATAAATTAAAAATAAATATTTTAAAATATTTAGTTCATTAAATGCAGCAGAAAAGGAAATAATGTTAACACTTTAATAATAACACTAAAACTGATACTGGCAATTCTTTTACCGTGGAGACTGCCTTCGTTTTTACAAACTTACACTAGACGGTGCTACTGAGATGTGACATTACTATTACTGTAAAATTTAACTTTTTTGTTGTTACAACAGAGGCAGCTCAGAAATCAACCGTGTAATTTATTTACAGTGAGCGTTTAAAAAAATAGTTTTGTGAAAAAAAATGGAAATTTCCCGTGAAGGTTTTCATCGGATGATTTTTTACGTTTTTAATAAGAGCCTAACTCAACAAAAATGCCTAGAATCGCTTCGTTCAACTTTCGGTAATGAATTCCTATCAGAAAAGACTAATTTACAATTGGTTTGCAGAATTTCGTCGTGGTTGTGCTTCCGTCAGCAATGAATTTCGTGAAAGTCGACCATAATCGATTGTTGTTTCAGAAAACATCGATGCTGTGCGCAACACGATTGAAGAGGATCGGCATGTAATTTACAGTGATTTAGTGGCATCCCTGGCATATCGAAGACTACAGTACAATAGATTTTGCATGAATAATTAGCTATGAAAAATATCTGTTCTTGATGGATTTCGCATAATTTGACCGATGTTGAAAAATAGGCTTATGTCAATCGGTGTAAGGAAACGCAAAATCCTTACACCATCGCATAATACATCATAACAGGAGATCAAACTTGTATATATTCCGTACGAACCGGAAACTAAGCAACAACGAACTGTTTGGGTGTTCCAAGATGAACCGAATCCAACAAGAGTGGTTCGTTCACGAAGCACTTCCAAGAAAATGATCGCTTGTTTCTTCAGTTATATTAGATGTGTAGCAACCATCGCTTTAGAGGATCGAAGAACAGTTAATGCTGAATGACGTACAACAATTTGTTTGCCAAAAGTCATCAATGAAATCAGGAAAAACACCCGAAAACGTCGCATTATTCTTCATCATGACAAAGGCAGCTCTCATATGGCACGTCAAACAATTTATTTTTTGATGGAGAAAAAAGTGAATTAACGCCTCACTGCTCATATTCCCCTTTTTTTCGCCTAATGACTTCTTTTTGTTCCCGACTGTCAAACAAAAAATGCGTGGACAGCGATTTTCATCACCTGAATAAGCTATTGAATCCTTCCAAAACCATGTTTTTGAGGTAGCAACTTCAGAGTGGAAAAAATGTTTCGAGAATTGGTTCGAACGCACGAAAAAATGAGTAAATCTTAAAAGGCGAATATTTTGAGAAATTATAAAACGATTTGTACGAAAAGAGTTTTTTTCTTTCATTTTTTTTTGTAAAAACTTAAAATGCGGCCCCACGAAAGAGGAGGCACAGGTTGGCTAATCATTGGTTTTTTCAAGAATTACTATATATTCCCTCTTTTGAAGCGAGACATGCATACCTTGTTTGCCAGAAGCCATCAATAAAATCAGGAAAAACAACCGAAAACGTCGCATTATTCTTCATCATGACAAAGGCAGCTCTCATACGGCACGTCAAACAATTGATTATTTGATGGAGAAAAACACTGAATTAATGCGAAACAGTTATTTAACAGTTATTTATAAAATACTATCAAATATTTTTGCCGTTTTTATGAAGCGAGTTATTTAACCTAAAATTAAATCGAAAAGATATATTATATATTGTATACAGCCAAATAGGACGACGATCCTATGCAAGTAAGTTTGTTTTACGGAGTTCCTGATGAAGCAGATTAAGAATAAACTGAACAATGAGACAAAACGATTTAAGTTCACGACTTGTCATCCCTCGAACTGTGCCAATAATTTCGCAGCAATAAAACTAACTCGAGGGTTTCAGAAGAGGGTTTTTGTTTATTTTTTTTTGTGTTCTGCTTTTTTATCCATTGTTTTTTTTGGTAATCAGGATATTCGTTATATAGGAGATATTATTAAGCAGTCTCCTTATATAAGTATTTATTTTTACAAATGTCACTTTAACAAAGTCGTAATAATTGTATTTAATTAGATTCACGTTTTTCTACCCAACTTGTTTGATCAAACATATGATTTTCTTAATTTTTAAAAATAAATATTCCAAAATGGTTAAAAAATTTTATTATTTTTTAAAAATTAACTAATACGTTAATTAAACTGTGATTATTGTTATTTTATTTATCTTATCTAAACATACCAGAAAAAGAAATTCACGGTTATTCTGATTGAAAGAGTTGTTAATTAAACAAAAAAACAACACGCTAACTTAAAAAATAAAAATTTAAAAACGGGAAAATGAGAAAAGATTAATTATTAAGACAATTCAGAAAATACATTTTCTTTTACGTATTTCTTCATATCGAAGTAGAATTAAATTAAAATTACAGATTTCGTAGTCTTGCTTGAAACGAAGTGCGAAGTTGCTGGTTATATTAACATGATGCTACACACCACACTAACGATTATGGAGTTTTTACGTGAATTTTTCGATGAACGTGTAATTTCTCGCAGATTATGGCTTTCACGATCTACGGATCTTTCATTAGTTGAGTTTTATTTATCGGATCATCTAAATGGTACTAAAAAGAAAATATCAAAGATCGCTGTTAACATCAGTGAGACAACTCTAGCTGTAACTAAAATTACATTGAACACGAATGAATGAGTTGATTTCTGTATCAAAACTCAAGGTGGACATCTTGGAACATTTATTGTGACACGTAAGTGGAAAAAAACTGAAAATATAGTCTGCGTAATTTCTTGTATCATGTAATTAAATTACTCTTGTAATTATATTACTAGCCGGTCAGGGCTCGCTTTGCTTGCCCTTTGCGTCTAGCCAGAAAAATACTGATAAATAACAATTGAAGTATACAGACTTTACAATACCAGAAAAAAAATTACAAAGTACAGAATAGAAGAAACTACAGTAACTAAATTTTACAGATGAACTAAGTAGTTTTAAAGAATTAAGAATACAGACTTTTGACGAGGAAAGTTTCACAACTTCATCCCTAAGTTCTCGGTCTATGGCTTAAAACTTTCCCTGGGATAGCACGAATGTATCTTGTAAATCTGAAAGCAATCGGTCGGTTGGTTCTGTCGTGATGCTGTTGCAAGAGGACAGACGGATCCCGCCACAAACATTCGCATTTATATATTATGTCATACGTATTACTTACATATATATTATTTCGTATGTCTTAACTATAATAAAACAATTTAATATTAATAAATCATTTATATAATAACTTAATATTTAAAATGGGTACGCTATATTCACAAATTATTCTAATGAGTGATGTGACTAAGGCAGAAATTAACTAAATAATTATTATAACTTAAAACTTGTATATCTCAGAACTTAATTCTTTTTATAGTTAATAAAATGCAATCTATCACTACGGAAAAGGAAGATTTCTAGAAAAGTATTACTTATTTAGTTTTACATCGCTAACCTATGCATTTTTATCCTGATACTTTTTTAATGTGAATATCGTACTTACAAAACAATATTCCACTACAAAATAAATAAATTTTAGGAAAATTTGTTACAATCAATCATTTTTTATTACAAATTTAGATAAATATTAAGAAAGTAAATAAATATTAAGAATACAAACAATTAACTATTACACGAGAAAAAACTGATATGTATGTTTACACGCGCTCACATTACTTTCTCATCTCGCTGTTACCCTGTTATGTACCTCTTTTATCCAACAAACTGCGCACGCACTTGTTCGCACGAATTCGTATGAACTATTACATCCATCTTCAGACATTGCATTAATGTGTGACTGTTAAAGTGTGAAATTCTGTCAATTCATTGGATAAAACGTTATTATAAAATAATTATTCATATCCAGTACTGACGTGACGCGGTCACATGTCCGACTTTCATTTATTATACCGAACCGGGAACACACGGATTAAATTCTGTAGTCAAGGTCAGAATTAAACGCGGTTAACAGAAAATAATAAGCACTCCGTATCAAAATCTCGTTTTACTTATCAATCAATCACTAGTCAAATGCTGGCGTCAGCGAGTCATCGTTCATTTTTTAACGGCAACGTCTACGACCATCGGCTAGACGTCGCTGTATAATTTTTTTCCACTACATCGATGAAAGATGTCGTGTACGTTCCAGAACACACTTCACAACCGACCGAATACGGATACGATCGATTTGAAAAACAGCGGATTACGAATTCTGAGAATATTTAACGCTTTAGAACCGCCTGATGCGATGAAAATTTTATCTGAAATAAATCCTTTCGATCGGTTAAGATTGAATCTACAATCTGCAACTATATAGGAGATAGAAATAACAACACGTATTAGATGTTAACTGCAACGTAATGTGTTTCTACATAATAAAGTAAATAAAGTAATAAATATTCTTAATTCAATACTCATCTTGTTGTGTGTATGCATATATATATATATATATATATAAAATTCTATTTTTAGCCATAATTATTTGGTAATGTTTATTCTTTTTTCTAATACAATCTTTTAAATAAATACTCTTTAACACATCGCTCATCAAATATGCCTAAGTAGAATTAACTTTCAAAAAAATAAAAAATTAAAATGACTTTTAACTATTTTTTTCAAGCTTAAATTTTTTAAAAAATTTATCGTTTTCTTAAAAAAAAATTATAAAATTGAAATGATTAAAAATACGTATTAAATTCATATTAAGTTGTATATTGGAATGTGTTCAAAATTTCATTTATTCTACATTTTCAGACGACAGAGTATATTATAAGGTAACATTAAATCTCAACTACCATGGAAACATTCGCAGAGAATATGTAAGACATCAAGAGAAACAAAATAATAATTAATATTTTATACGTAGGGTAATGTGAACAAATCGTATTCAATTTCGTAAATACGACAATTAAAATAAAAGCGATTTGCTGTTTTAAAAAATTGTTTGGGGTATATATGCATATTTTTTTATAGGTAAAAATTTTTAATAATTTATGCGTAACTTTATTAAGTAAAATGTCGAAGTTAAATTTATATTATTTAACATTAATAAATAATTAATTTTTGTTCTGCTCGATTTTCACGTTCGGTTAAAATAGTCTTAATGCTGCAGCTGCATAGCTATAATGGGAAAGTATAACGATCAGCCAAATTCTGGATATCAAGACTTTTGCTAATGTAAAAGATCCATTTAGTCTCAAAAAAAAAAATATATATATATATCGATATTTCTGGAAGATGTCTACGCACGCATTCATCAAAAATGTTTACATTTGGCAATGGACGAGATTTAATTTTGGACAAAGGGGGATGCGTTTTCGTCACTTTCAATTTTTCACTTTATGTATTGTGGACGTAAGAAATTGAAATTAAGTATGATGAAAGTACTTATTAAGTTATTTAAAATTCCAAAGTTTTAAGTCGATCGTATTTAGGAGTGGGAGAATGGATATTCTACATTATTTGCAAACAATTTTTTGTCTCATATCTCGAAAACCGGTTGATCAAATAAGTTGAAAAGTGCGGAAAATACGTATACTCCAGGTTCGACATGATTTTCGATCCCATCGACCAAAGGGGCATTATCATCACGATTTTCCAGTAAATATATATATATATATATATATTTTTTTTAGCCTAGACGAATAACATTGCACCAAATCGGCCCGATAAATTCCAATAAACAAATTTTTATGTCCTCCCAAAAAAACAAACAACGGGGCTGAGTGAAGCTCGTACTTAAAATAACGATTTATTTTAAAGTTTAATTTTCAAAACTGCAAACCCAACTGTATCTAGTATTAATGTAAATAACTTGGGAGCTTCTTAAAAAATGAGGTCCTGTGGACACGAGACTTAAGAATTAAAAAAAAATTTGAATTTTATAAATTTTAGATAGTTTTTCTGTTTTTTTAAGTTATGGCTCTTATTAAAAATATTCTATGAGGTAGCTGTCAAGAAAGGGGGTCAAATGGTATCCAAACCTTTTTACGAAATTTTCTTTATATACCATTATACTCTAAATACAGTACAAATTTGATGAAAAAAACCATCGTTTGATCGAGAGTGTCAAATGGAATCCAAATTTTTTAACTACACAATTTTTTTTTCGCATCTGTATTCTAAAAATTGGATAATTAAGTGATTAATATTTAAAAATCATAAGGCGTATTTGAAATAAAAACTTTTCAAGGGTAAAGCCCGGAAAGTAATGTAACTCTTGCCGGTTGAATTGTTTCCAAGACTTTCTAAATCCGTTTAACTAAGAAACTGTTCCAAATTTGGCAAATCCTTATAGTATTCAAATGTACTTCGTAATCAAAAATCTCAAAATATAATGTAGCAACAGTAATTATTAAAGAATATTAATTTTAAAGAATAAGGTAAAATTTTCCTGTTCTAGCTCTCTTTATAACGGAATCTCACTGTAGCAGAAATATCTGTTACTCCCTTCAGATTGCTGTACTAAAATATAGTTCGTTATTAAAATAGAAAAATATGAAATGAAGGCTGACATTACTGCAGCAGTAGGAGTGTCTATTTAATATTGAACGTAATTTTAACAACGGCGTCGGTTGAAGATGAAGTTGTTAATCAGTTGCCAAATATTATAGCTTTCATTGATAATTTAATTCGGAAGAAATACATAAACAAACAAACTTTAAAATATAAAATATATAAAAGAAAAAAGATAAGAAATTTTTACTTTTTTTTAACAATTGCCTAATAAAACACTATTTTTCATTACCTACCACAATTTTTTAAAAAATATCTACTTTATCCCTTGCTCTTATTATATATATATATTTTTTTTAAATCGAGTCAATTCTAACTACGAAATTGAATTCGGCCGGTGGTCTACACGTTGTTAGGCAGGTTAATCTGGAATAAAATGTACGGTAAAATTGCTTCAAAAAAAAAAAATGACTGATGTTAAAAAAATAAATACTGCGTGAAACATTACTATCATAATGTTACATACAATAAATATAATACCAGTCACAATAAAATATCATAACTCATCGGAAAAAAATATTATTACAAGAATATTTATTATTAACTTCATCGTAACAGTTCAGTTTAAGAAAATATTAATCGATCAATACAGAAATATCTTATAAAGTTTCATATTAAATCAATATGGAAAGTTGAGATAAATCTCATATTCTATATTTCTC
The DNA here is from genome assembly GCF_047948215.1 of Lycorma delicatula. Lineage (NCBI taxonomy): Eukaryota > Metazoa > Arthropoda > Insecta > Hemiptera > Fulgoridae > Lycorma > Lycorma delicatula. Next base: position 39,225,167 of record NC_134459.1, read on the forward strand.
ATCGAACAGTGTTGTCTTGAGTGTGTGTGTGTGTGCATAAAATTGACCTGTAATGAAATTATCACAGATCGCATCATAAAAAAAAATCAAAAATGAATGGAATATTCAAGCAAACGAAATTAAGAACTCATTAAAAAAAATAAATTAAAAAGTAATATAATAAAAGTAGGAATTAGAAAAGAAGTAAAACATAACTAAAACTTTTAAAATTTCGGTTTTTTTATAATCGACATTAAATTAAAAATAAGTTTAACCCTTAATTTGGTGGCGATTTCTGAAATCAATTAAGGTTTAATGAAGAATTGCAATTTATTATTATTTTACTGTTAAACCCTTAATTTTTAGATCTTTACATTATCGGATGATATTTTGCACAATTATATTAGGCAAAGAGACATCATATTAACCTAACGAATAGATTTTAAAGTAAAAAAAAAACCCTGTAAACAAAGTTGTAATACTTTTCTGAAATTGGTTATTTATTCTTACATAGCGGAAAAATAATAATTATACAATAAAAAAATTACCAAAAATTTATTTTTTCGGGTGAGAGTAATTTATGAAGTTTTATTATAAAATTATCATTATATGTTAAAATAAACCAAAAAACGTTTTAAAAATTCAAAAATCGGTATTTTTTTTCATTCTTTTTTTTGTAACCACTTCCAACAAACGTTTCTTATTTTTCTATGTCTATTGTTAAATGAAAGGAACTAAAAAAAATCCACTAAAATATGTACAACCAAAACTTTCACTAAAATTTATCTAAGATTCCTTTATGAGGATGAGGGATGAATTATAATGAATTTAACTGAATATTATTACTAAAAAATTATTATTTAAAATTGTTAATATTATTAACAATTTTAAATAAGCCCAAAAAGGTTTAAAAAATTCAAAACATTAAGATTTTTAACTTTGATCGGCTCCCCTACCCAAATATAGCTCCCAAAATATTTTTTTTTTGGGTCGCTTGCAGCACTACTGTGCTTAGAAAGATATTTAAAAAAAATCTGTTTTTAATATATTTTTTTTAAATGATAAGATAAGCAAACACGCAGGTACAACTTATATAAAGTGAGTTTAGTATATATAACGTGAGGTTTGTTTGCAAAATTTTGAGATAATTGACCTCCAAATCCCTCACCACCACTTCTTGATGTTGACCCCTTAACTTTATCAACAAATTGCCCCATAAACCTAAGTCGTATCTGTACAAGATTTCATCAAGATCGGTTAATCCAGCCAAAAGTTATTAAACGTCAAACACGCCAAAGTAAGTACATACGAACGTACGTACGAATACTACCCACCACTACTTTTTTTGTTTTTAGGGATTTCCTAGGTTATGAAACGTCGATGAACGCAAAATAAACCCATACCCCATTTTTTGACTGATTAACATACTTTCCTTCATGCAGCGTAGCTCTAGAGGATTGATTCTAAAAACCGCCCACCGCCTACCGCCCACATTGAGAATCAAAAATTTTTTGCGCCCCCCAAAATTTTTAAACTTACCATCTGTTAAAAAATAATAATCGCAATTGCTGTTTTTAAGATGCGCTCTTAAAAACAGCAATTGCAATTCCTTTTCTCTTTAAAGTGGATTATTTCGGGTTCAGAAAAATCGTAAAGAGACATATAAAAAAAAAGAAGAAATTAAACCAAAAGTCTTAAGCTTTTTAACGATTTTAATGCAGTTTCTTGAAAAAATTTCGTTTCCCCCATGCGCTCGATCAAGCACGAAGAAAACTTTCAAATTTTTAAAACTTTTCTTCTCAGAGATTCTATTTTTTAATTTGATGATTTTTTGAAATCTGAAGTATATTGTCAAAAAGTAGATTCAAGTTTTAATTTTTTTTTTTATTCGTCTCTCTAAGCTTCTTGGTTGCAAAGTTAAAGTAGTCTGAATACAATAATTTTTTATCATAAAATATAGGTGTACCTATAATTTTTTCTACTTGTATAGTAGGTATTTAATATTAATTTTAAATATCGGAAAAACATAATTTTTAACTTTTTTTTTATCAGCCATCGCTTTCCTAGACCGCCTGAAAGCCCCCAGTTTCTATGGGTTTCTACCGCCCCCCTCAAGGCCTCCAGCGCCCACTTTGAGAAGGAATGCTCTAGAGCTATGTGCTAGGAAAGTAAAGAGAACTTTATATAAATTGGTTCATACATTCACACACGGACATTTAATCCATGGACATCTAATATTCCACGGATTCACCATTAAATACCAAAGAAAATACAAATACATCGTAGTTATTTTTTAAATGATTATTTTAAATTCTGAAAATTTAAATTCACCTTCTTTTTTTGTTGACCGCAACATTATAACGCACTATTATCACAACTATGTTTAACAAAACAAAGTCTGTTACGCAAACTTAGTTCAGAGCATGCAATTTGAGTAGCAGGTCTATGTATATCGAAGAAAGTGTGCAATGAGTAAATTAAATTAGCGTACAAAACTTCCCTAGATTGTTTATTAAAAATTTCACTTTTTAGAAACATAAATTCAGACGATCTCGGAATTTCAGGAATACAGTTGAAGAGTTAATATCCTAAAAACATTTAACTTCATCAGAATCTTTATTTTTAAAATTGTAATTTTTTGTCATCTCAAACTGTCCAGATTACTAATTGTACGACTGTACTGAAGGTATATATTTATCCTTCTTTCTTTATACCTTTCTAGGCATTTCTCCTCATTAAATCTGGCGATCAATTCTTTCACTTAGTCTAAACGGGCAAAAAGCCAACATTCTATACAGTTCTGCTTTTTGTAATGCTGCAATTTATAATAATTTAAATAAACTTGTCTTGCCATTTATTATTCAGTTATTACAGTCTAATTTTATCGCCATCTTGCCTACACGCCTACCCTTTTTTTCTTATTATTTTCGTAGCTTTCTGATAATAAATATATATGAAGTTGAAGAACAACATAAGATCCCGAGTCACGAAATAATGAAATCTAATACGATATAAATATAGAGCCAACACGACATTAGTTCGACAGGTGCCTGCAGTTAAAAGGGAATATAGAAGCTGTTGAAACAAAGAGTTCACGGGATATCACGTAACGTATACTATAACACCTACACGACAATATTAGCATACGTAACGACAGGAGGCATCAAAAGTTGTTTGGAACCTGAAAGGCAATCCCTAAAATTCTAAGATTTCCATCTGTCCCGAAGTAAGAAATAACTTATTTTCTTTTTAGGCGTTAAAACTCAATATAATTTATCATTTGATGATACATTATTCGACAGAGGAGAAGGAAAAGGCTGCAGATTATTCTATAAACTTCACTCGGTGAATTTTTCCTAAGGTATGATTACCTAAACCTTGAACTAATAGCAACAGCAGTATTATAAACAGGTGAAATAGCCTTCAAGCGAAAACAATATGAGCTTAAACACGCACGCGCACAGACAGACATACGAGTTTATACATACCTAAGTTTTTAAACATAATAATTTTGTTTCCTTTCAATTTAATACTAAAAAAGATGAAATTAAAGCTAAAGCAGCAGATACATTTCGGTTTGTTACTATTACGTATCAGATATAATCCATTATACGAAAAATTCACTTAAAATTGTTTCAACTGAAACAAAATACGCTTCGACTTTCATAAATTATTTTTAAAAATAAGATCTAAGTGAAGACAAGCAAAAAAACTAAAATCAGCTTATCGAAGGAACCATCATCAAGCAAGGTAAACCTCCCTCTTTTTTATGTTTAACCTCCAGAACCACTGTAAGGTGGATCCGGAGGATGAATGAGGATGATTCATTCTTTAGAGGATGAATGAGGATTACATGTATGAATGTAAATGAAATGTAATCTTCTACAGTCTTAGGTCGAGCGTTCCTGAGATGTGTGGTTAATTGAAACCCAACCGCCAAAGAACACCGGTATTCACGATCTAGTATTCAAATCCGTATAAAAATAATTGCCTTTACGAGGATTTGAAGCGTAACACTCTCTACTTCGAAAACAGCTGATTTACGATAACGAAATGTATTTTCTTTAAAAGTTCTATGAAAATTCACCAGTAAAATGTCTAATCTTAATTCATCCGTAGACAAATATTCCGTTAAAGGAAGTAATATCGTAAACTTTGCAACTCGGATCAAAATCACTAAAAAGAAATTACAAATATATTTTATTTAATAAAATATAAAAATTAAGAATTATAAACTATTAAAAGTATAAATCAAACAATAAATACAATAATTGGTGATCTAATGTTATATATGCATTTTTATTTCTATCATGTATCGTTATCGATTTCCTGTTGCAAGGGATGAGACAAAAATTTCCAACTAGACAACTACAAGTATCATTACGACTACACGGAAAAGAATTGTACGATGTTAAGAAACAATCGGTATCCATATAAAGGCTAAGACTGAAAGGACTCGGTTAATACAGATGTAAATATGAACCGACCTCGTTATAGATACCTTAGGAATGTAATAATAATAATCAATCCATTGCATCGATTTAGTAATCTATGTTGATTTGAAATTTTCGAATTGTAATTTAAAATGCAACAAATTATAAAATCAAATTATTTAGCTAATAACAGATCGAATAGATATCAATGGATAAAAGTAATCACATATTATACGTTTATTAAAACAATTAAACGTTTCTAAATTTATTAATAACAAAAAATACTTACACCTTTGTATTTTAACCTTTAAGAACTCTAAATATAATTTTAAACTGTCCGTTATCAACGTCATAAGAAATTCCAAATTACACATCTTCAACGGGACATTAAATTAATGCATACCTAACAATAGGGTTATCAACAGCGATGTACAAGACAAAAGAAGGTCTTCATAAATCGTACAACTTTCATACTTACTTATGACACCTACTTCATAGAATCGTTTTGAAGCTGTTTCAACTTTTTCAGATAACACCAACGATCATTCTATGCAGATGCCCGATTTTGTTCGGTTAAAAGCCGCGTCACGGGAAAGTTCTACAACTGTGGGTTATTTGTGATGTACGGATTACACACATATACAAACACAACGTAATTAAAATAATAAGATTTTTTTTTTTTTACTTTTAAGACCATAATGGATCACTTTAGTTCATTTTTTAGGCAAGTTATTTCTTTTCTTGCTGATTTGTTGTTTTTCAGCTTTTCTTTTTTGCCAGTAATTTCTAAGGGTTTCAGATATTCTTGCCCTTTCTTGTTCAGAGTACACCCGGCTTATTGTTTTCTTGGGTTTTGATAGGAATCTTGTTTCTTTATTTTTTTATTTTTCGTAGTTTCCGGTTTTCGTTTTTAGGTTTTCACGGATTATGTCTAATTCCTCCATGTTTTTCTGTACTTTGTATAACCAGTTCGGTCTGCTTTTCTTGTTCCAGAAATGTTCGATTATCCGTCTGATAAGTCTGGTCTCTTCCATTCTGAAAATACGTCCTAGAAAGGAAATTCTCTTCTTTCTAAATTTATTAGTTATCGAGATCGTTTTGTAAATCTCTTCGTTTGGAATAAGTCTCCAAATCCGTCTTTTTTAATGTTTTTCCCGATGCATCGTCGTAGAATCTGTTTTTCAATCTTTTCCAGTTTGTCGGTAAACCTTGTCTGGTACGGTCCAAATATGGTTTAGCATCCGTAAAGTATTTCTGGTTGGATAACTGAGTTATAATGTCTTATTTTTGTGTTTATGGACATGCATTTTTTGTTATAGATGTTTTGTGTTTTTATTGTGGCTTTGATGAGGTTATTTATTCTTTCATTCCAGTTTGGGTTTTCTTGGAGGTTGTGTTATTTTATTTATATATAATAATTTTTCGTTTATATAATTCAATGATTCTAACTAAAGCGTGCGCGCATACCGTATTTAATTTGCGCAGGTGTGGCGGTACTACCGGCTCTACCTAAACTAATGTAATTTCACAACTTATATAGAAAAAATTTCGCTTGTACAGTCGGCAGACTGGTGTAGCCGCGAGGCTTAAAGCACCAGGTACTGAGTCAATCGGGCGATCGAGTTCGATACCCAGCCTGAGCGAGTTTAAATATTATTCATTTATTTAATTCTACCGCTCACCTGTAACGTCACAATATAGCATTAATTTAGAGCATTTTCTGCAAATATTGTTAATTTTAATTGTTTACAAATGTGCCTAAGAAAAATACCACCTTAACTAAGCGAAATCTCGAGATACTGAGGATCTCATGGTCTATAGCCTCACCCTTTGGCTTTTTAAGTTGAAGATTTAATGGCATCAACGGCCCCATATGTAGAAGTAATCAGACGAAGTTTGGTTGCACAAAATCAGTGCAGTATTGCTGGAGATATAAGATGATTAAGAGGCAAACACCGAACACACACACGTACATACGAACATTAACATCCGGAAAATTTCCATCCGGTTTTTCGGGGTTCCTTAGCTCTGCTACAGCGCAACCAAGACGGGAAAGTAAAATATTACGAATATGCAGTCGGGAAACAACGTTTTCGACAAACCCAACTGTTATTCCTCGTTCAACTCTGAAAAATAGAAAAGTATAGATTTTTTTTGTTTCTTTAGTTAAAAAACCGTCCGTTTTGCCGATGGAATACTCTTTGCAGGTATTACAATATAATTTATATACTCCTGGGTCGTGCTTAAGAGTAAGATTATATCAATTTGTGACATATCTTCACGATTTTTATCACGTGTACTACTAGCGTACGTTACACACAGTTATTCTACAAAAATGCAACTGACTGATGTTTCTTCTTGAGTTTACATGTGTTAGAATAACTAAGACAATATAAAGCAACAAATAAATTAACACGTTTTTTTTTTTCGCGTAACAAAATATTATTTATGTCCCTTACTTAGCGGGAAAATATTATATAAACAAAAATATGCCTCCAGTTCAGATAAATGTGTATGAAAAATACTCCAAGATTTACTAATAATTTCACGGGCAAACCCGCCAGTTTGTTAAACTAAAAATATGTCGCCAGTAGATACTACGACAACTGTTCTGAGATACCCCACGTCCTAAGATAAAAAGATAAGATACGAATAGTTACTTTTAACAGAATCTGAGAGCAAATTAAATACAAAAACAATATTCCATGCTTAATATTTTTAAACAAAAATGAAAATATTGGTTTTATTTTAAAACTCTCTCTGTGTGTATGTGGGGGGCGTGTGTGTTGGATTACTCGTATAATTAGACACAAGGGTTCTTATAATACACATATATAAATACATTACACAAGTAATGTAAATGTAAAGTATTTATGTATAAGCATGTGTGTGTATTTTATTACAAAGTTTAATTCAAATTAACCAGCACTTAGAACCAATACTAATTATGGATTAATTATTTAAACATAACAAAACGTTTTAAAAATGCCACAGAGATGAAAGAAAATGATCAGCACGTATAAAAATGAACGACGGCCAGTTTATACCTATTAAAAGAAACATCTTCAGATGATTCTTGATCATCTATGATCAAGATTTAAAACGTAAAAATTTCTATAATTCCGAATTTTTTCTCACCGTTTTGAAATGTGAATTATCTGAAAGGTTTCATTAATATAATTACGCGTTGCATTATACAGTCTGTAAACATAAAACCCCTATAAGATGGCTGAAATAAAATTAAATGCATTCAAAGCAATTTTAAAGGGTACTTCGTAGACAATGACTCCATAGAAGACAGTAAAACGTGACACATACGAAAAAAGTTATGCGTTAGTCGGTAATAAAAACAGTGTCACACACAGAGAGAAACCGATGAACGAGTGAGTAAAGAATAAAAAAAAGATGGAAAAAAGGGATAGAGAAAAAAGAGGGACGGATAGAAAGATTTGGGACAGGAATAGATTTAATTCTAGTAAAGCTGCCAAGTCTGCACACAGTAGAATCGCCGGGAGAACGAAACGTAAAGCCAACTTGTACACTTCAAACAGTATACTGTACTAATAATCTACAATTTTAAGTATGCACCGGATAGTAAAATACATTAATGAAACAATAAACCATAAGAAATAAAAGAACTCCGTTTGCAGTTTATAAACTTAAAACAATGTATTCATTAATCAAACAATGTATCTACTAATTACATCAATAATTTAAATAATTTTGAAATAATTTCTAGCCGTTTAAAAAAATTACTATCGCATTAACAACAATTTAGTATAAATAAAACAAAAAATGCTGAAAATTCGTACTCCATGCGTTATACAATTATCTAATGTTAGTAATTATATTCTAAAAATAATAACGTTTATAAATTTTTTCTGAAAATTATGTAATAAATAAATTCAAGGTTACGCAAACAACGGAAACAGTAAAAGTATCAACTAAAATACTATTTGCCAAAAAAGAGATAATTACTTTTTTCTTGGATAATAAACACTTTCGCGTTATCATCGCCCGAACATGATATATTTGTTATAATAAAAAAAGGATACATCGCATATTTTATATATATATATTTTTTTTTTCTGTTTAGCCTCCGTAAGGTATTACTTCAGAGGATGAATGACGATGATATGTATGAATGTAAATGAAGTGTAGTCTTTTACAGTCTCAGGTCGAACATTCCTCAGATGTGTTGTTAATTGAAACCCAACCACAAAAGAACACCGGTATCCACGATCTAGTATTCAAATCCGTATAAAAGTAATTGTCTTTACTAGGATTTGAACCTTAGTCTCTCGACATTATATATTTAAATTAAAATAATAAGATTATCATCTGCTTTATTACAACTTGTATGAACTGCTGAAACATTCTATAGCAATTCAAATACTTGAAATTAAATGGACTGCCCTACGAAATCGTAAAAGATAAGATAGCAACATTTCATTATCCCCGAGAATAGTACGCATGTTAGCCCTTAGAAACGGAACGCAAGAATGGCGGGAATTTCAATATTTCTCCCATTGCAGAGCCTGGATAATGTCCCTTGTTGCTGTACCATTCTATAATCGGGCGTGTTTCAAGGTTTTTTTTAGCCCTTAGGTTAAATTTGCGACAAAAGCCGCATAACAGATATAATCCACAAGGATGTGGTGCACTTGGCAGTTGCAGCGAAAACAAAGGGATGCATCTGTTTGCGTCAACAGATAGTCACGAGTGAGCCTAGTGTGTCCTATTCGTAATCGGCAGATTATAAACTACTCCTTTCGACGATTATTTCTGCATAAAGAGCTCCATGGTGACATAGCTCAATCGGATAAAGTTCATGGTAGCACTCCATTCATTTTGCCACTCATCATGAACAATCCTTTTCAGGAAATAGACAAGATAGTTCGAAGCGATGCGATTGGTGAAAGGAGGCTGAAAACAAGCCTCCTTTGCCACACCATCAGCGCGCTCGTTGCCTAAAATCTCAATATGGCTGCGGATCCAGCAAAAGGTTACTGACGTATTACGGTGATTGAATTGCGGGGATTCATGATATATTTAATCTCAAGACAACAGGTTGCCTGGAGTACACGTCACTAATAGGGCACTTATGGAAGTGCCTTAAGTAGGGCACTTATGGAATCTAAGCAAACACGAACATCTCGAAATTTTGGGTTAATCATATGTAAGGCCTTATTAATGGCAAACAGTTCTGCAACGAAAATAATGGTGTTTTTGTGAAGACCAAACATGTATGTTTTGTTGCCAACCATAAAACCACAACCAACAAAATTAACGTTTCTAGAGCCGTCTGTATAAACTGTAAAATCAGGATTTATGCTGTTTATAATATTATAAAATTTGTTTTGTAAGATACCGGATTTGTATTCTTTTAATTATACTGACAAGATCAAATATAATTAAATAAACAGATACTCTGATTAATTTTATTAGCGTGGATCAAAGCGTGAATATCTTTTACTCTGTTACTAGTACGCTATTTAAAAACTTTCATTTTGAACTTATAAATTTAAACCTCTAAATTAGTCTGGCTAAAATTCTTACAAGAACCTGTGAAATGAAAGGAATTGATGCCAATATTTCCGTCACTAGATTTTGCCAATTGTTACAGTCAAATGACCCATTTAAATATGCAGATGATCCAGTACTATCAACAAATCCTTCTTCCATGAGTCCTTGAGAATTTTATGAATCTTTTGATCTAAGGGTACGATAGTGGTATATGGATTATTGTTACATAATAGGATGGAAACGGATGAAAGTAAAATTTCCGGTACCTTAAAATGGAGAATTTTCAACTGCAATATGGAATTCCTATAAAAGTCTGTAACTAGTCTTACTACTCAAGAATTGGACATAGAGTTACCGATTTGACACTGTAAAAACATCATTATTGTGAAACCAAAGCGACATTGCCAAATGGGAAAATATTTACTGGCCATACTGTAGAGGAACTTGTATCTCGCGCATGTCCCGCTACCAGAACGCGAGAGATTAAATGAATGAAAGAGAAATTACGGAAGACAGGAATTGTAGAGAAAAAACGGAAAATTGAAAGAAATAAACAAATGAGTACAGGGATTTTTCTGTAACTGATAAAAGGAGAGACGGTGCTGACGAAATCTTACATCTCAAGTTAACAATGCCGGGATGGATGATAGCATTAGAAGTAACAAATTTGAAGAAAATCGGAAACAGAAAGGCCTAGAGGATGTTCGCTGATTAAAAAATTCGTATTATCATTCCTTCATAACTTTGCTTACAAAAGCACATCTACCTTCTGTTAACTATTTATTGTTATATGGCTAATATTATTATTTCATAGCATTATTACACGGCTCTGTTCTCATAACCATTTTTATACAAATAAATCTATGATTGGCATATGAGGGAAAATATGATTTATCTTCATTAGGATGAAACATACACATTAATAACATAGGAATGTTTACCACTGTTTGTTGTCAAAAAATAGTCTACGCTTTACTAATAGTAAGATATCCCTATACGTGTGACCATAAAATAACTAACAAAGCACTCAAAATATGTTTTAATAATTTTTTTAAAGAAGTTAAGGAAAGCGGAAAAATAATTCTAGTTATAGTTCAATTTTAACGATTTTAGATATGTCTATTTTGAATGAAGAACTTCAGAAAATTTTAATACAGTACGTATTTTATTGTATTTTAGGATGGATTTTCAGGCTTGACTTTTAACGAATACACTTCAGCCATTAATAAACGCATCGTTCGGCCACTTAACAACCTGATCTGGAGACGGTCTCCAGGTCTATCAACAGGGTCCTTCCTTACCAGATCACATCCAGCATACTAGCATTGCAGGTCCCGGCAACTTCAACGTGGTCCCAGCTGGATAAGAATCAATAGATTCGAACATGGAAAAGAAAATATTAAAGAAAAGGAATAAATAATGAAGAAAGCCCGAGAAACCGCGGTACAAAACACAAACTCTTCGACGATCTGGACATTATTATCCAATAGAAGCAGAATAATACTGATTAACAATTTTGACCTGCTAAAATACATGCTGCAACAAAATCTATACAAAACAATAAAAATGACTTTTCCTTCGGGGGAAATAATGAGTCATCCGAAAATAGAACACGATTCCTAAAAAAAGGAACTCGCCCACCCGGCAATTCAATGGCTTGTGGAATCAACCAACTCAGCTATAAATAGAGAGCATATAACACGCACATAATATTGCAACAGTTTTTCGCCAATGGTGAACAACCATTCCGACAAAACTTAAACCACACGACTGAAATAAAATTGGATCCGGTGGTTAGAAATACCACAAGTAACTGATAATGGTCTAAAACGTAAAAAATACCAAAATAAATATCAAATCGCTTAATTTTAAAACTGACTTAACTTCATAACCTCTATCACTTGCTTGTTTTTAACTGTATTTAATTAGTTACTTATAACTTTTATATAATAATTGAATAAAAATCATATTTAATTTAAAACTACAGGAAACGAAATACCGATAAGAAGTATGTCTCTGGTTTGCACCAAATGACGTACACGTTATCGTTGAAGACAACTTTGAAATGAACATTTAAAACTTGTCCTTTTAAAAATAAACACAATTGTAATTTATTTAACTAAAATTAAGATATACTTCACCCTTTCTATGTGTAGGCGCGCCTAGAAGAAATGAGAAAATTTCTGTTTTGTTAAAAACTTCTTACTAAATGAAATAATTTAATTAAGAAATAAGCCGATCGCCGCATCTCCCTCTCGCGAACGCGAAACATTTTTATACAAATTTTAAGAACCAACCATCCTATTTTTCTTAGCTAAGAAGATGAAGAAAACTGCCGATGGACCGGGAAAATTGCGGAAGAAAAAGCTCAGCAGCCGCAAGACGGAAGAGAGAACTGGCCTGCACTTTTCCCCTTGTCGTCCTTTTCAGGGCTACGGGACAATTCAAGGTGGTTTATAAATTATTTACTGCCAGTTTTACGAAAAGGCAGGCTAAAGAAGACAAGAAGAAAAAACAATGATGATCGACCTGCTACCAAGGACTGGAAACCGACCTGTCGTGAATCCAGCCGAGATGCAGTAGTGAAGACAGCCCCAGTGAAATGTTTCCTAAATTTTCTCACCGACCACTACCCTCTTTCCTTAATCTTACAATTACGTAATCGCCAGCACATGCGAATCTCTACGGAAAAAGAAACGCATTGAATCCTGAAAACACTAGGACCCTTGAAAGGCGTATTCCTGCTAGGCGAGAAGGCTGTAGCGTCGGAAGGACTTCGTGGGACTTCCACAGGAGAGACTTCGGGGGACTTCCACACGCAGGTAGTCTCCCGAGGTCAGTCCCGGTCAAACAATTTCTTCCCGGTCTAAAGGATCGGAACGCAGCAAATACTTCCGTCCATAAATAAAACTAAATAAATATAACCGCCATTAAATAAATAATCGCCCACCCTATAAACGAAACATACACAGTAAGGGACTTCTGTCCAGGTTCTGAGATTAGTAGGAAGATACATAAATCTCCCGCTATCCTTGCGTTCCGTTCCGAGATACTTCAAAGTACATTATTTAAATGGCTTGAACATCTGATATTGGCTGACGAAATAAAATTTTTCACGGATTCGAATTTTTTTTCTATAATATCAGATTTGATTAAATTTTACTACAAATTCTACGGAATTCAGAGAATTGCCTCTTCCTAAATTAAAATAAAACTCCTAAAAATTTGTAAAGTAAAATAAAAATCCTGTTCCTAAAATTTATAAAATAAATAACAGTACTTTATTAAGCACGGTGTGTGGTAGCGATCTACCAAAAATTTATTGCAACATTTACCGCAAACATGAAAGGGTACCTTCTGTTACTGTGGCGGACGCATAATTATCGATGAAACCAAGATTTCACTGGAATAAGTCTTACTTATAAAAGACTTCGTTTTTTCTTTTTAAGATAATTTTATTCTTTTCAAGAATGATCCTAATTGCCAAGAAATATTTTCAAGGAAGTAATTCATAAAATTAGCGCTGTAGCTGGGATTTCCTTCCCAGGGGAAAACAGGGAAAAAGGTAATGAAATTTTGAAGATCTCGAAAAATTATGAAATTTGATAAATCAAACCACTCTCCCCTTTGATTATTAGATGCGTAAAAGGAAAATGGAACCTGATATCACTGTTTCCATTATTTTTGTTATAATTTTCCTGTTATCAGACATTCATCATAGGCAATCACTAACGGGTACGATAGAAAAGTGAGGAGTGCTTTTATTCGCTTTAGATATAAATAAGTATTATTGAAATGATGATAAAAAAACTGAGAATAAAATTATAGAATTAAAAAAATAAATCTGTAAATCAATAATAACTTCATTTTAACAAATATAAGACTGATAGATAAAGTTTTCATTTCGTTTTTGTCAGATCTGTTTAACTTGCAGATTTATTCACATCTCAGCAAAAAAGTAAACATATATATAAAAGAAGAAAAAAATTAAATGAAAATTTAACTAGAGTAAAATGAAAGATTCATTCAAAAGAGAAATCAAAGAGTAAAATACAAACTAAAGCTAAACCTTGGCCATCGGCCAGCAAATACAACAGTGAAGAGACTTACAGTGTTGACTTGAAAAGTTCATAACATTTGTTGAAATATCGATATAATTACTCTGTCAAAATAATTCATTCAGTGAAATTTCATTAACAATAAACAGATAATAAAATTACTGTTAAAGTAACGTATATTCAAATATATTCAAACCATGATATGTATATTATTAAACAATTCCAGAATTAGTAACCGTAACTTGATTTATATTAAAAATTACTCTACTAATGAAAAAAGGATATACTTTGTTTTTTATAAATAATATACATTAAAAAAATAATTATTTAAATAAACGTTTTAGAGAAAAATTTAAAGTAAATACGTATATACAGAATAAAAATAATTTAAATCTACTAATCCAATTTTGGTAATACCAACTGTAAGTGAAAAAATCGTTCGTATAAGCAAATAAGGTTATATATGTTCTATGATTACGTGAATCTGAAGTACTCTTTTCAGCAGTTTAAACAGAAATTTTTCTTTCCTTTATAACCCTTTTTACTATTCGTTGTTAATTGAAATCATAAAAATATATAAAAACCGCATAATTAATATGTAAAAAATACCACATAATTTTAAGTGATTTTTACAGAGACGAAATGAATATTTTTTTAAATCCACCATATTGAAAAAAAATTTTAAAAACCGTTTTTTAAGTATTTAAAACACTGGTAAAAATTGGTTTATATATACGTACATGAAGATGTCGGCCAAATTTAAGTGACCGATTCATGACATCAAAATAAATAAAAAAGTTTATCTGGATAAATAGTCTAGCTCGCTTCATTTTCTCTTTATCCCCAATTGTGTTTTTTTCAATAAAAATCTATACTTTCTTCGTTTAGTGCTTACCTTTCTTAGCTTCATTCTTTATTTCTCGTTGAAGCGTTTCGAAACCATTCTATTGTCAAAACTTATAGTACTGTTTTGACAATGGAGTGATTCCGAAACGCGATAACAAGAAATAAAAGAATGAAGTTAAGAACGGTAAGCAGTAGTAAACATATAGTGATCTTAGCAGAAAAGATAATAGTAACTATTATTTTAACAACAAAAATTTATTCCTTTAGAATGAATTTATATTTTAACGAAATTTGGTGTACAAGTATCCAAATTAAATAAATTTTATAAATTAAATAAATAAAGAATTAGAATAAATTAAATTGTAGGAAAAAATTGTGTTTGTTGCGATCAACACTTTGCTTGTTGGTATGAGGATAGTATTTTTTTAGTGTTTAAATACTTAATCAAGTAATGATTTGAGTGTATAGTCGTCCAATTGAAGTTAAATACAAGAACAGTTTTTGTGTGAAACCTTCAGTTTTAGAGAAAGGCGCGGGAAACGCGCTTCCGTGAATCATTTAATTTGATAGTTGAGGATTGTAAATTATGCTACGTGGTTGTGGTTGGAAGAGGCCATACAAAGGCGATAATAGGTTGTGTAAATACACTGATGGAAAGTCTGCCGAGACATTTGCATCGATGGCATCCTGACAGAGGACAAACTGATTACTGCGTTGTGTTATCAAGTTTAGATGGTCTAAAAGACGACCTCCGGTAAAATCTATCAGGGCTAGGAACGAAGTAGGTGGTTTGGTCTCCGACTAAGGGGTCAGAACGTACATGTACCCAAAAAAAAAACCAACAAAATAAATAAATTTTAAAATTTTGCTATTTAACAATTTTTTAACTGTTTTCACAAATAATTTTTACGATCCACTTCAACAACTTCAGCTATTTAACCAGTTTGAAGAAATGACGTATCATTTTGTTCACAATAAAAAAGTTAAAATTTTATCTAACAAGGAATGTAATTCGAAAAAACTAATAATTAAAAAACTTTAATGGCCATAATTTTTTTTTTTTAATTTTGCACACTAGCGTGCTACACGGAGACAAAAGGTACTATCGAGCTGGGCGTGGCAGCACATGATAGCTAAAATCCCCCTCTACAAAATTGCGATAATGCGTTGAAATCCGTTTACAGTAGCAATTAAAATGGAGTCGAATACGGCCAATACGTCAACACGATTAAAACAGCGCGCAGTGATCTAATTTTAGCAGCAGAAAATGTTAGTCCTACGGACATTTTTCATCGTTTAAAAGCGGATTATGGTAAACTGTTGACAGGAGTTGAATAAGTGGGCGTTGAAATTTCGGGAATGTGAAGCTGGTAAAGCGGCAATTGAGGACGCACCTCGCAGCGGACGACCAGTTTCTGCGACTGACGAGAAACATCGAAAGGAGGTTGACTATTTGCTTCAAAGTGACCGTCGAATCACCCAGCAACACATCGTTACTCAGTTAGACATATCTAAAGAACGAACAGGCCACATTATCGAATAATTGGTGTACAGTAAAATCTGTGCACGATGGGTACCGCGCAAACTCTCTGATGGCTCTCCGCAAGCTGAAGTTTGAGCCTATTCCGCATCCGCCATACTTGCCGGATTTGGCTTCCACTTCTTCCCTCATTTCAAGAATGATCTCAAAGGTAATCATTACATTACCGACGATGAGGTGAAGGAAGCTGTGGCCACTTGGATTCAAGAAAGGCCGCCAGAAGTTTTCTGTGATGAATGCAAAAACTTGTCACACGTTGGGAAACGTGTATCAGTGTAACGGGGATTATATTGAAAAATAAATACTGAAATTTGTAGGTAAGGTATTTTACGTTTACTCATTTTTTTATTTCATTCCAATATCTCTTCATTCCCATGCTACGCATATATATGCAAAATTTATCAGCCGAGCCTCGTATATATGTGGTATAATATTATGTTACCTTATAATCTAACTTTAATACGTTTCTTATTAATAATTATTTGTTTTAATATCTATTATTTGTATTATATGTATTATATGTTTATGTTTCAATAAAGGTCATTTTTTTTTAACTATGTATTGTCAAAGATATAATCAATTACTAATTCCTGAAAATTTCCAATATCCTATTAAAAATAAAACTATGAAAAATAAAAATAAATACTAGTGATAAATTTTAATTGAATATAACTAGCTAACAATAAAACAAAAGATATTTAAATATAATATATAATATAATATAATATATTTTAATTAAAACATAGGTTTTACGCAATAAAAATTTGATACATATTTTTTCTACTGTAACACATTTCATAGCAAAATTAAACCAGAATTGAGATTCAAAGTAAAAAAAAAAAAGTAGTAAAGCTATTTTGCTTTCGTAAAGTTGTCAAAGATTTACTTAAAATTCCCAAACTTTGCAAAGTTTGGGAAAGAAAAAATTTAAGTAAACATTACATCGATCGATTTCTTAATATTAGGATATGATATTTCTCAAAACAAATGAACAACCCATGAAATGATACGTATCTCGACCGTTAAAGATGAATTCTACATAATCAACTTTCCAATTTGATTATATACTAAACTTCCTCAATAATGTATAAATATCTACATCGTACAAATATAATTATACTAGGAAGAATAAGTGACTTAATAATAAAAATAAAGACAGGTTACCTGAGACATGATATATATTTTTAAACAGGAAATTTAAAAATTAAAAAATCAAGTTATCTTAACACGAGAAGCTTGTTTTACAATATATTATTAAAACGGCAACTTTCACCAAACCTATATAGAAATTTTTATCTATATATGTATAATATACAGATTAAATATACACGTACGAGTACACACATACATACGATATAAATGGATTATATATAAGTAATTTTTATGAATGAATAAATGTATGAATGAACGAATGGTAAAAAACAAGTTTATTATTATTGTTAATTTTTTTTATAAAAAACCTGCTTGTCAGCCCTCTGGCATATCAAGGTAGAGTTAACATTAAAATGTAGCTGTACTAAATACAAGGTTTCTGCTAAGTAACATGAAAAACGTTTATCTCATCCTACCAACGGTTATTATACTCTTATATTTATCATGTATATAATAGTGATACGGTTAAAAATAGAAATAAGTAAATAAAATAAATACAGAAACTGTCAATTAGAAATCAAAAAAAGTTATACAAACGAAAAAAACAACAAAAAAGCGCAAATTTCATTCCAGGAGTACGTCATTGAATATATTAGGTATCCCAAATGCAGCCGACCATTAAACAAACTCTTTCGGATCAATCAATAAAATACTATTTAACTTGTTTTTTTTACTTCCTTGTACGAAGTAAAACAAGTGTTGTGATCACGAAAAATTTCAGTTATCAGATTTCAACGGAAATATACATTTTGACTAGTTTCGACGTGACGTCTATACGTACGTAGGTATCTGGCATAACTCAAAAACGATTAGCGGTAGAATGTTGAAATTTTGGGTGTAGGACTGCTGTAACATCTAGTTGTGCACCTCTTCTTTTGATTATAATTGACTGGACCAAAAAAGCGTAAGCTCCAAAAAAATTTGGATTTTGGACTTTTTCTTAACTGCAGAAATCAGCCCTCATTGAGAGCTTTTCAACGATATCATAAGTGGTACTTATTTTCATTGATTACAGTGTTATAGCCAAATAAAATTTTTGATTGTAAAAGAATGTGTATATATAATTTAACAGGCGTACATGGAAGTCATATGGTGTCCACGTCAAATTTTTTTTACTTTCCCGTCTAGAGAACGCGCTGTAGCAGAGCTATAGCAATAGAAGGGAAAGTATTGTAATCGGTCCAATTTGGGCATATGCGGTTTTCACCGGATGTTTACGTTTTGACACTTAAGGAACCCAAAAAAGCGGATGAAAATTTTCCCGATATTTAATGTTCGTAAGTGTGCGAGTTCGTTGTTTACCTGTAAATCACCTTATATCTCCTGAACTACTGAACCTATTTTGACCAAACTTGGTCAGATTTCTTCTTCTATATATGGGACATTAATGCCATTAAATTTTCAACTTAAAAGGTCAAGGGGGTATAGAGCAAGGTTACCTTGAGTATCTCGAGATTTCACCTAATTAAGATCATATTTTTCTTAGGCACATTTGTTAACAATTAAAAAAATAACAAAATTTTTGCAAAATCGCACCTCCAACCCAAAAAGTTGTAATCGTATGAAAAGTTAGTACTGTAGTCGTCTGCTACGTTTTGGCCTCTTAGGTGAACGGTATAATTAAATAAATGAATAATATTTAAAATGTAAAGAAGTAACTCGGTATGGCTAAGTCTCGAACTCGATCGCCCGGTGCGTTAAGCCTCGCAGCTACATCAGTCTACCGAACGTACAAGCGAGATTTATGATTAATGATCATTAAGCAAGCTAAATTAATGATTATGTCTCGACAAGATTTTACCAGAAACTTCTTTCTTTTCCTAATCATCATAAGCAGTCATTATTTCAAATTTTATCGAACTAGTTCATTTTTAACACTTTTTACAACACATTCGAAAGATCTCTTCTTTTCTTATATATATATTAGATAAACATACATATTAGATACATTTTTACATATATATCAGATTCTAACATAGTTCATTTCTGCATAAATGCTCTCCTTGCTTGTACTAGTCTGCTTTTGATCTCCATTACTTCATCGATTCTTTATAATTTTACTCCTCAAATATTCAAATTTCGTATCTTATGCTAAATTTGGTTCCAATTAATTTATTTAATTCCTTATCCTACTTTTTCTCAACTTACAAAATCTTTTGTCTCACATTTACTTTAGAACTGAATTTCTCTCTGTAAGCAATTCAGTATTCTTCGATCATATTTTAGGTTTCTGCGAAGGGAATGTCATCAGGGAATCTGAAAACTTTATTTTCTCACAATCGATAGCTATATCAAAGTTTTCTTTCGATTTCTCTATCGTTTTTTTTTTTCTACCTTCAGCTCGAAAAGCAACGGGAACAGATCGTAAGATAAAAACGAATCGGAAAGGATCATGTTCTTTCTGAGTCACAGCTTGCTTTTCTTCATCTTCTATTCTTAAAATTACTTCCCGATTCTTGTAAGATTATAAATAAATACTTCTCCTTATATTAGGGTCGGAAGTTTATTATTATGTCTTACTGCAGATAAATTTAAGTTACTTCGTTACGATAGATCAAAATTACCAAAAAATGCAAACCGCAAAAAAATTTTCTCAAAGAAAAAATGTAACTTCAAAAATTCATAAGAATTTTTCTAATTAGATGACAATAATTGTAGTCATAATAATAATAAAAATAATAGTTAAGAAATATTCAGTCGGTCTATCGAACGTAAATTGTCTCGTAATAACAAAGATCAAATAACAAGATTATCAGGTAATAGAATAAAAGTTTAGAAAAATAGGTAATATAAGTACAGTAAAGTTTAACATTCCCACGGAGGATAATGTAGACTCACTCACCTGGTTAGCCATAATTGGTTACAAACATCTCATCTTACCGCTGTACTCTTAACATAACCACTACCTTAATAAGCTTATATATATATATATATATATATACATCGACTAACCTTACAACATGTTAAACTCTTATTTAATATATTAAATCATAGAATTTAATAAGAAACAATGAAAATGCTTTTGACAACAATTAATGAATTTTATAGGTAATCCTCAAAAATGTTGTTAACAAATTAGCACTTATTTTATTTTGGAATAATGTATGACTCACCAGTATTATAACTGGAACCAATGTCAACAACAGATCTGAAGTAACATGAATGATGTACTTGAAGTTAGAGGAAACATTACAACGAAAATTTCATAAAAAAATTTCTCTGGTAGAAATCATTAAGAAATGTATTTATATTTCTCCAACCAGTTTTCAAGATAGGGCCTACTACCGTGTGTGTGTGTGTGTGTAAGTGTGTGTGTGTGTGTGTGTGTGTGTAAACAAATGCATTACCGCTACCGGCTTGCCAGGCCTGATGTAGCTGCATATGTAGTGCAATGAAGGGTAAATGTACCGATAAACGTGCAGTGTGGAACAGACTCAGGTCGACCATTTCTGAGACGTATGGTTAATTGAAACCCAAGCATTTATATATAAATATATACACCCACACTAAGCAACTAAAACCATATTAACGTGTAAAACAAATAGACAAATTTAAAAAAAGAATTTCCAAATAGAGAAAAACATTAGTGTAATATATATATATATCCCTCACCTCATATTAAAACTTTGAATACCTACATTTTTAAAAAGATTTTTTTCCTTTTAACTAAATATACTCTTCTAGTGGAGAGAAACAATATTTATAATGAATTGTCTCACAACACAAAAGAGAATGTTAATTTGTTTAACGAAATTATTTCCATTCTTTCTTAGAGCTGTGACGCTTGTAAAAGACCAGAAGTAAAAACATCACTAACCAGCGTTGCTTTTTTAAAAATGCGTTCTCCAGCAATAAATAAAATTCAAATATGTTTGGAATTGCATATCATCTACATTTCGCTAGTTTTTGCAAGCTGATATGCAACAGTTCATTTTAAAATTTATTATTAAAAAACAATAATAATAATGGAAATCCATTTCATTCTACATTATACTTAGAATGACTATCTATAGAGATGATAATTTTTGATACTTTTATTTTTAGAAGCGACACTTCTTTTGTCTGAAAGTTTTTAACCGTTTCGCTTCCAATACCGAATTTCATCTTAATAAGTAATTAAGATCTTTTAAATAAAAAGAGAAGAAAAATATAAAATCTACAATAAAGTTTCAAATGTTACATTAATAATGAAAGGACAAATATTGATAAAACTCGCATTAAAAAACGTTCATTCTGTTTCAAATTAAATACCCCACTAGTTTTTTATTACTACCTTAAGAAATATTAACATATTATTCCTAAATGTTCTTAACAAAAAAACTACTGCAAAATCAACAACCCCAAATACCCGTAAAAAGATGTACGAAGTGTAGAGAAAAATTCAGAGCCCGCTGGGGAAAATCTCCTAAATAATTTACAAACACTGAAATCTGTTCACTTAAAAGACAAAGAAATATTTTCTGTCCCTAAAAATTACGTTTTAGATAGAAAAAGACAATACTAAGTGAACCAATTACACGCACTCACATACATCCGTGACGATTGTGCATTATCTAAAATTCAAAAATAAAGATCGAGTAAAGTAACCTGCTCATATTACAATGCAGGGATCGAAACAAATAAGGCTACTAATGTAGTCAGATAGTGAGAAAAAATCACACCTAATTTGGTTATAGATACACTCAATAAATGATCGGTAGCCAGTAAATTATGAGATACTGAATATGAACTCCAAATCTGACAAAATTTAGATGTTATTACATAAAAAAATCAACGGTGATAAAATTTACTGTCTAAATATTCACAAAATAAACTTTACGGCTGTCAGTTGTTTTATTTACTATTCAAAATAATTTAATACTAGTTCAAAACAGGCCCAAATATGTGTATGTATAAGAGAGAATTAGAAGACTAAATTTTTTAGTTAATTACTTTAATCCTAATCAGGTTTTACGAACAGCTATTGGAAAAAACAAAGAAGCAAAACCAAATATACCGAACCACATATTAAGGACGTACTAAATTTACAAATGTCCAAATCCTTAATTCGGATTAAATGGACGTCTAATCAAAATCACAACTAAAGAGTATCAATGATATACCCTTACCGGTAACGTTAAGGGTATCGAATATCCTTAGTAAGTAAGGGTTTCGATGATAAAGGAAAGGTAAACTGTTGGTAAAAAAAAGAACGATCGTATAAAGGGACCGCGAAATCACACAAATTTAGCTGGAATGCTTCAAGGTCTCCACCAGGAGATGGGATTTCATCTCTCACAATCGTTCTGGAGATCTAGGTATTTTTACTCGAGTTGGGACAGCATATATGAGTTAAGATTGACCGATTTAAATAAAAGCTGAACTAAATTTTTTCTCTTAAAAGAGCTACCTCAACCCAAATAGATTCAGTCTTCCCGAAGGACAATCCTCAGAATTGTATGAAATGTGTACAACCAATATTTAAACCAAAGAATAAACAATTTTATCGAATTTTCAAAATTTTGTTAACAATTTTCAAACCCTTTCAAAATATTACTTTTAAACGTAATAAAATAACAAACAGTAAAAAGTACATTTTGCTTAGAAAATAAATTTTAGTATAAAACAAAAATTCGTATCATCAATGTTTCATATAACTTTTAGTAGGAAGATCCTTCCACAGCTGCACGCGGGGTAAAAAAAAAGATCAGACTAAATTATGATGAAATGTGTACATCCAAGGATAGAGTACGATATCGACATTTCCTGTCATAAGTAACGCTATTTAGACTGATATATAAACAAGGTTAAATTTATTTAAAAATAATAATAATCGTCTCAGTAATGAAATAATATAATCATAAATATTGTCGTTATTATTATAATAAGAATAAGATTACAATTATAGTAAAACAGAGTCCTTAAATTTATTATCTTAAAATTAACATTTTTAAAAGAATTTAAGTAGATAATAAGATTGCATTACTTTTAAACAGACCTTTAGATAAAAACATAATAAAATAACATAGCCAAGTACTATAAAATGTTGTGCGAGATACGGATCAAGTAACTTTTAACCGATTCAAGCTAAACAAAGGTGAAAGATCATTAGAAAAAAAACACAACGTAATAGTATTAAAGAGAAATAATCTAGAAAAAAAAAATAAAAGAAATTTAATAAATTTCTAATATATAAAAACAATACGGATTATACATAAAATTAAATGTCAGAAAATCACATTTAGCTATTACATTGTTAATTTAAAATTTAAAAACTACATAATTATTTAAAATACCAGTCTAATTACTTTAATTGTTCTATAATTAAATCATATCTAATTTTATAATTCTTTTTTTACCATTACAGATTTATTTAAACCGTTCTATGACAATATTTCTATCGATGATCGTAAACCTTATCAAAAAAGACTATTCAGAACACTCGACTGAATGACAACCGTGTTTATTAGAACAGAAGTATTTATAAAAATCCTTGGATCTTTTCTGTTATTCCCCCACCACTTTTTTTATCCAATTCACTCATATTTTGATAATTATCATTATCTCTTATAATTATAGGTATAAATTAACCCAATTTAACCTATGCTCGCTAACCTCGACTAATTAACAGTAATGTTTTGATTATTTAAATAATAAATTATTATTTAAATAATAAAAGTACTAATATAATTTAACCAAACTTTACCTACGCTAGCTAACCTTGACTAATTAACACAGTAAAGTTATGAGTATTTAAATAATAAATTTAACGGCATGTTTATGAAAATTCATGCAAAAAATGATCGATGGGTATGTAAAAAATGGAAATTCCGTGAAGAAAAACCGATCAGAAAGGGAACTTGGCTGGAAGGTAGCAAATTGTCGTAAGAGAATATTTTATTCATTCATGCTTGATCTCAGGAATACGCTACGATCCGGTTTTCTGAACGAGAATTTGAAATGAACTGTGATGCAATTACAGATTGGAAGACCCTTTTCTGTTATAAATATTCACCAATCTGTCAGCATTTTCGGAATGAGATGAAAAATGTAAAAAATGGTTTCTCCATTTCTAAGTGAAGTGAATATCATATTTTAAGCATTTTCGCAACGATTCATAATGAACAATATTATAAAAATTAGGAGGGGAATAAAAGAAAATTACCAAATCCTTTTACTGACACTTCTGACTAACTCAACAAACAAAGAACGCGCGGGCGACCTGGTTATTTTATATGTTAAACAGAAAAACCTGTCTCAATGAAGGTTTATTGCCAAGAATATATCATATGCCTACTAGGAGGCTTCCTATTGTACTATTTACGAAAATTGAACTGCAGTCGGTGACTGCAAATCGTGAAACTAAAACACAGTGAGCACGATCCGCACCAGTAAATGCATCCATTTTTAACAACACTGTTGACAGCGCTGATGGCCGAATTCGGTACTAATGAACTACGTGAGTCAAAACTAGATGTGGTTTGCTATGAAATGAAACCTCAACCGAATCTGAAAGCTATCTAAATAAATTTTTACATGCTATTAAAGTTGTGAAATCTTTTTTGAATCACCCGGGATATATGTATGCTCTACATACATGATAATGTTTAATCAGCTCGATCAATTTGTCTTCTAGATAAAATTCAGGTTAACTAATTAGGGAGAATATAAAATCTGGGTTAATAGACATTCTGTGATGCTGTATTTTCATCAGTTAATCTAAATCCATTCTATAGAATAATTTAAATAAATTATTGGATATTCAACGAAATTTTACTTACTGTGGGACATTCAGAATTAACATTGTTTTCGGGAAATACACAAATAATTAATACAATAAATATTAAATAAACGTAAGAAAGAAAGCAAAAAATATTACATCGCTAAAATAAAGAAAATGATGTTAAGTTAAATATAGTTTTAAGTGAATCTACAAAATACTCGTACAATAAATTTCAACTTGATTCTATTAATAAAATTTAATTACGTATTTTTATTAAAAAAAAAAACTGGTTCCACACATTTAGAATCCAAAGAAGTCTAATCTCTTTAAATTTACCATCCATAATTAGATATTCCATAAATTACAATCAACTGATGTAAACGAGTTTTTTTAAATCAAATAGAAATTTAAACATCTAAAAATCCTTCAATTTAATATATATATATATATAAAAAATACAATAAAAGATTAAAATCACGATTTTTATTATAGTTATAATACAAAAATTATTATGGATTCCATAAATTTATTATTATTGTAATTGATTATAAATAAACCTGTTTGGCAATAAATACTGTAAATCTTTCTGTCTTAACCATTTCTTCAATTATTAACTAGTTGTATATATTTATGTGCGCGCGCTGTGTGTATATATATATATATATATATATATATATATGTGTGTGTGTGTGTGTGTGTGTGTGGGTGTGTGTGCGCGCGCGCGCGCGCGCGTGAATGTACATAATTCAAACTACGCCTGTTCTTAATTAATTATCAACATTTAATAATGTATAAACTAATTACGAATTCAATATTTTTCCGATCAAAAGAAATAAATAAATAAAAAATTTAAATACAATTCAAAAATTAAACTAGTTCATAACTATCTCATATAATGTAACGTAAATGACATAACCTACGGTAGATCGTTTATACATCTTAAGCTTACTGAACCAGGATTAAGTAGGTGAAGGTCAAATTATAGTAAAACAACTTTCATGAATGAGTGAATGAATGAATGAATCTTTCGTATATGTTGCTCGTACACCAGTCATTACGTTAATTTCAATTTTATAAATTAAATTTGACATACGACTGAATAGAAAGATCGAATAATAATAAAAACCGATCCGTCTATCAAACATTAATTTTTGACGTAAATGTCACCTTCCCATTGGACAATTTACAATAAATTGTAATTATCCCCGTCCAAAGACCATGATGCGATATTGAAAACTCCAGTATTTTCTTTGTTATCTTCCTTCCCAAGTAAAGAAATCATAGGAAAACATAACTATTCTATTTTCAGTTTGTGTATCACAGCAAAACTATTTGTATTTTTATTAAGTACCGTGTGTCTCAAAATGAATATCGGGGTTTTAAAACTACGTAATATTTCTCAAGTTTCACATAAATTGATTAATTATACATGAACGAAAGAACACAAACAGTTTTAAGTGTGTGCAAGGTCATTAACTATTTCCTCTACCTTCCGCTTGAAAGTAGCAAACTAGTAGCAAAGATGGCAATCCCTCCCCCCAAACAGAAAGCGTTTTGTGTTTTGCAAAGTGTGAATCTGTAATTATCGTTCAACGAACGTTCCGTTATAAGAGTGAAAATAACATTCGTAGATGGTATAAACAATCTGAAACCACTGACTGTATTTATAAAGACCAGTGTATCCGAAGACAATGCTGAACGTGTAAGAGAGTCTTTTGTGCGTAGTCCTAGGAAATCCGTTAGAAAGGCAAGCCGCGAATTAGCCATTGACGTCTGTGTGGAAGGTTTTAAGTATATTCTTACAATTGCATCCATATCGTTTACAACTGTTACAACCTGTAAAGTCTACAGATTATGGTTTGCATGCTAGCTTCGCAAATGAAATGAACCGATTTGACGATGAAAACCTTTTTATCGTACCGTATTCAGTAACGAATCAACAATTCATGTCAATGAAAAAGAACCTGGGGATGTGCGTATCTGGGATCAGAAAATCCTCACGAAATATTGCAATGTGAACGAGACTCCCCAAAATGTTTTTATGCCGTATCCCGACGGCAAGTTTACGGAACGTTCTTTTTCGCGAAAGCAAGTGTGCCTGTAATGAACTATCTTGATATGCTACACCTATGGCTCTTTCATCATTGCAATACGAACTACAGCACTTTCTTTCGCAACAAAACAGTGCGCCTCCTCGTTGGCATAATTCTGGACGTGATCAAATGAATGAAATTCTCCCCGATCGCTGCATCGGTCGCCGGGGACCAGATGACAGGGTTTGTTTGCCGTGGCCTTTACGTTCGCCCGATGTGACTCCGTACGATTTTTTTCTTTAGGGTTTATGAAGGAAGTGTATGGTAACACAGTTGTCAGCTGATCTACCTGACTTGAGACACAGGATTGAAGCAGCTGTCACATAAATTACTCCAGACATGCTGATTAATTACATATAAACATTTTAAAAAAAATTAAAAGTACATAAAATTTTATTTCACTAATATCTTCTGATTTTCCTTTTTTTTATTGAATTATTATTTATTGTAAACATTTTTTTACAATCAGAGGTTAATAACTATTAATAATCAATATATTTAAATTAAAAAGAAAGGAGATGAAATCGGATTTGAACCGATTTCCCCTTGTAAGATCAAAATACTTCATTAATTACAATTTTATTTGGTTATAACACTGGAACCACTGAAAATAAATACCACTTATGATATATCATTAAAAACTCTCAATGAGGGCTTATTACTGCAGTTAAGAAAAAGTCCAAAAAGCAAATTATTTAATTTTTGGCTTTTTTGGACATTTTTGTTCAAGTCGATTGCAATCAAAAAGGGAAGGGTTGTGACTTGATGTCACAACAGTCTTAAATTCAAAATTTGAACATTCTAAGGCTAATCGTTTTTGAATTATGCGAAATACATACAGATGTCACACCGAAACTAGTCAAAATGGATTCAGGGATGGTTAAAATAGATATTTCTTTTGAAATCTGAAAATCGAAATTTTTCGCGATTAAAATACTTTCTTTACTTTGTACAAGGAAGTAAAAAAGGAAGTATAATCAAATTTACCCAAAAAGATCATACAAAGAAAGAGCTATTACGCTAATCAGTAATTAAAATAAATTAGAAAATTATAAAACACTTGAAAAATCATCTACAGATAACTGTTTAAAATGTACATACACATTACATGATGATCATTTCAACAGTCAATCATTATCAGATTATCATTCCAAGCAATTAGTAGTCTAAATAAACATAAAAATACAGTAATATTTTAAAAAATATTTACATATCGTGTATTTTTTCCTGTCTGCGTAATAAAAATAACTATTGACGAAATATGAAATATAGATTACACAATCATAATTAAAGAGTAAAACTTATTTTAAAACAGCCCAAACCCAGAACTATTAAAACTTTCAAATCGTATTAATCGAATGATAATCAATCAGAGGAGGTAATCATTTAGGCTGTTTTTATTCTGATTTTACATTTTCAACTGTGTCTGTCTTAAATGATAATATTTTATCATAAATTATTTTTATTTTACAAACTGAAAGAATAATAAATTTATAGTGTTTAGTAAAACGTATACTTTGAAAAATCTTTCTTTGAAACATTACGTCGATAAAAATTGTATGGAGTTAAATTTGTCTGATTATGATAAAACATGCAAGATCATGTATAATTTTAAATATAAATTTCGCTAATACACATCCTCCTTTCAAAATTAAACAAAAGAATTTGGAAAATGTATGAACATAAATTTATTTCGAATGATGTTTATGATAGAATGAAAATTATCAATAAAATGAGTGAATCATTTATCATAAAATAAAACGACTTTTGAGGTCCGGGTCAACGAATTAAAAAATTATTTTAGACAAAAGTAATTGAAAATTAAGTACTCTTAGTTGTTCCTATAAAGTTTTTAATAAAACGTGTAATATACGAGAAAATAGCAGAAAACCATTTTCCCCTCCTAAGAAAATCCCTAAGACTACAATACTAATAAAAGTTTTCCATCTGTAACAATAATAATAATTAATTTTAATCTAATAATTAGGTTTTCCATTTGTGAGTATTTCATTAAAATCAGATCGTTATTTCTTAAGCACAAAATAACAGACAGTCTAAAAGAAAGTTATTAAAAGAGTAGAAAACATACCTATGTGATTTACTAGCATTTCTACCACCACCATCCCATTTGGTCACCCTAACGCATCAGACTGAAGGTCCGTGCCTCGAAGGGCTACTGTACCTTAAAACAGTTTAAGCGAACTAGTTCCTAATAGGTCCTGAAGCTAACCTAATTGCGTGAACGGTATAAGCACGGCCAATTACAACAATTGCTTGTGTGTCCAGCCGTTCACAGTCACATATTTTCTGAATGGGTAAGCGCACCCCGTCTTATAATAAAATATATGAGCATCATAAATTAAAAATTTATCTCGACAATTTAATTAAATAAAGACAGCAATTCGCTGCCATCACAGGCTATCGCATACCTACGAGATAGCATTATTAAATAAAACATTTAGCAGTATTTAAAAGAAATATAATAAACAAATATACTTCCGCTTTATTGTAATTACTAGAATAATCCGCATACATCACGGAGTTCGTTAGAACTTCGTCGGTAAGAGGCGACGAAGTCAACGAACTACGTTTACAGTAATAAATATGACCTAACCTAACCGTGAAATGAAAAAAAGGTAAAAAATAAGCGTGAAAGCATTATATTTCAGTTCAATTAGATTAATAATAAAGAATACTTTCAAAAAATACCTCGAATTTCGTTAGACAACTTTTTCCCATTTGATGAACCGCGGGACCTGAATATGTCATTTTATTTATTTATTAATGTAGTTTTACAAATCGCGCCACTAGATAGCAGTACTTGAGAGTACGAGGTAGCGTGCAAAAACTTGATAATGTACTTGAAATAATAAAATTTAAAAGAAAATATACTACAGCTTGTTTTAATAGTAAATGTTCTTATGTATATGAAAGTACTGAAAAAACAATTTTTTTTAATTCTCATTACTTCTTTAAAAAAAAACATAAATAAAAGTATTAATTTACAAGAGGTTATACTAAATTATTAAAAAAGGAATAAATAAAACAGAAATAAATTTGATTGGTAAACTCGAATTTAACGATAAAAATCGAGGATTACACTTACAAAGTAATAAGTGAAATATTACATTACGGATTTTCGATTCGTAAATGTCATTATACTTGTTTTATTAAAAACGGAAATATGTGGTATGAACTTAATGATATAACTATCAACAAAAAAAGTTGGCCGTGAAATTTAATTTGTTTGTTCTAAGACAATAAATTAAAATAATTAATCCAAAAGATAACAATCAGTAATTCAAAAAAAAAATAATAAAAGAATAATCTAACAAAACGCTGTGATATCAAAAAAACATTATAATGGAATTGTAAACCGTACGGTAAGTCTCTCGCAGATATCATTTCTTCCGCTCAAAAATGAAAATTTCTGTAATATAAATAATACTGTTAACAAAATATGATACCGATTTCAAAAAAGGTAGACACTACATTTCTATTATCAAAATCTGTTAATAATTTAGAATTTTGTTTAAAAAAAAATTACATGTTAAATATATTTAATAGACAATAGATATACAATAACAGATAATAAATAATGTTTAAGCGTTCCATATAATAAGTAAACAAAAATAAAAATTTGTTACAAAACTCTTACCAGCCCGATTTCAAGTATACGTAATATTATCACATTTACAGAAATAATACAATTCTTATAAATGAATTTTTAATAAAAGAGATCAGGCCGGTACGAGTTTTGTAACAAATTTCCTTTTTTCTTATCATATGGAACGCTTAAACATTGTTTATTATCTATTATTGTACATCTGTTGTCTATTACATATATTTAACATAAATTTTAGGAAAATTCTAAATTAACAACAGATTTTGATAATAATTATATAGTGTCTTACCTTTTTTGATATTAGTATCATTTTGTTAAAAACAGTTTTATTTATACTACAGGAATTTTTGTTTTTTGAGCGGAAGAAATGATATCTGCGAGACTCTTACCGTACAGTTAACAATTTCATTGTAATTCTTTTGGATACATTTTTCTTAATAGACTTAAAAATTAGTTCGGCGTAGTAAAAATTTTCCTAATTAAATTTTTTAATATTATTGCAAAATAATTTTAATTTTAACAATAATATTTCAATCCAATAATTTTTACTGATAATTTTTACTGAAATCATAGACAAATGGAAAAAAAAATAGTGAATCTATTCTACAAGGAATATAAATATAGGAAAAAGTTTTCTTGAAAAACTAGTTTAGAACTGCGTAAAATACGACTGAGTATTTCAGCGAAATATTAAAATGCTATTTAACAATAGTTCTTTTAATAATCTGACCGAAGACGTAATAAGCCAATTAATAGTTAACTGTGACAAAGTTATAGAGCGTACGGGAGTAACATCAATCTTACAGCCATTTGGTATATATAGAAACCAACCATTTCAAAGAAAAATGAAAAATTTTCAAAGAAAAATATGCACTAAAACAATTCTTTTTAGTAAAAAACAAACATTTCAAATCCTTCAAATGGTATTAAGAACATGTTATTTCTTAACTACAGGTAAAAGAATACAGTATGGTTCCGGGCCTTTGCGGCATCCTCGAGAACGAACGCGATGATGAAGCTACCAAGATAGCGGCAACAAACGGCCTCCAATTAGAATTAACATGTGAGAACGACTTCACGAAGACAGTCCGTATCAACCTACGTACTCAATGGAATAATTTTTGGCTGCTGAGTCCTCCCACGGCCTTACATGGCGTCCCGGAGAACGTCTTCATGAAACCTTTTATCCCAAACAACAGAAAGAAGAAGTCATCCCAACTCGGCTGAGGATCGGCGCGCAAAGCTAACCCACGCCTATTTATATGGCTCGCCTCAGCGGAACTGTGAGGCGTGCAATGTAAAATGGTCTGTATAAACAACATACTCATAGATTGCTCAATGTTCAGTTCTAATCGTCGACGATTAAACCTGGATTCAAATGAACCTTATTTTCTTCCCTTCCCCTCAAGGCCAAAACCCACGATCCCGTATAACACAGCCTTGAGGGTGCCAGTTGCCACTACTCCCCTGAGAGGCCATGCCAGACCCGGCTATGCTGTTCCTGACAGCACCCCCCAGTGGCTGGGTCTCGGTCTTTTAATAAGCGCCTGCCTCTAATCCGGGGTCCCCAGACCGGGTCTCGGTCATTCTTTTCCCCAACTAAGGACCCCAGGAATCCCCGTTCAATTGTTGGAGGTGGGACGCCGGAACATCCCACCCCTCCTGAACGGGGCTGTCCTCCCTACCCTAACGCTAACACCCCTCAGCCATCTTCCACTTCTTCCAGTGTCTTCTTTCGTATAATGTTCCCTATTACCTTATTGACTATAGACCAGTTCCGATCATCATGAAGCATCACCTCCACTATATTAACTGCGATAACCTCTCCCAGCCACGTCAGCATCATCATCCTATCTTCCTCCCACCTTGAGCACTGGAAGACAGTATGTTCCGCAGTATCACACTCCCCACAATACTGGCAGCTTTCAGACGACCGTCTCTTCCTGCCGTATAGTTAGCTATTAAAGCTACCATGCCAGATAAAAATTGGGTTAGCTCAAACGTGAATTCCCCGTGCTCATGTCTGAGCAAAGCCCTGTTATTTGGTATTAGCTTCTTCGTCCAGACCCGCCGCCTCTGATCCAGTCCATCTCTCCTGCCAGCGCTCTGTCGTCTCCTTCCTGACCATGCTCTTTGTCATTCCTTCTCTTCTTAGCACCCGTTCTTCCGCCAAGAGCTCCATAGGGCGGAGCGAGGCAATCACCAGAACCGCTTCTGTAGAGACCGTTCGGTAAGCCCTAGCAACGCTGATTGCCAGTCGACGCTGCAGCCCCGCAAGCTTACGAACGGCCACTTTCGTGCACAACGTCCTCTTCCACACTGTCACGGCATACAAAACAACGGACCGAGCCACCGCCGCCAGCATCCTCATCTTTGATGAGCTCGGCTCGTCAACCTTGCTCGTGAGCCTGGAGACAGCCGACACTGTTCTACCTACCTTGTCGACTGCTTCCCTGACATGATATTAAAAGACTCTCCGGCTGTCAAGCCAAACCCCTAGGTATTTGGTTCTACTAACCGGCTCGATAAAGACCCCCCTTACCTGTAGCCTGATGGGGGAGAGTCGCCTTCAAATGAACCTAAATGGGGGTTTAAATGAACCTAGGTTTACTCAACCGAAACCACCGGATTGATCTAACGGTGAACTGGTCATCGCAATTCAGCTGATTTCGAAGTCGAGAGTTTTAAGGTTCAAATCCTGGTAAAGGCAGTTACTTTTATGCAGATTTGAATATTAAATCGTGGACACCGGGGTTCTTTGGTGGTTGGGTTTCAACTAACCACTCATCTCAGGAATGGTTGACCTGAGATTGTACAAGACTACATTTCATTTACATTCATCATATCATCCTCTTAAGTAATACCTGACGGTGGTTCCGGATGCTAAACAGAAAAAGAAGAGGTTTACTCAACCGAAATAAATACATCAAAAGACTGATGCGGTTTCTCTCTGATAGTGGAATGGAGAACTTAATCTAGCGGTTTTGCTTGCATCAGATCACAAAGTACTTCGTACTGTGTGCATAGCGAAAATAGTCTAGTGTTCGTGTTCCTGTTTTGATATCAGTTATTCCAACGTTAGGTGTTTATTGTGTAATTATTTATGAACACTTACTTTTATTTAAGTCAGTAATGACTGTTAACATTAATGCGATTATAAACAATTAAATAAAAAAATAAAAATCGAAATTATTATTTTTTAAACAAAAATACCATTTCAGTGACAATTTTAACATTTCAAAGTTTCATCATTTTTCACCCTAGTTTCCTAGTCTTAAAAACATAGAAAGTGTATCGTATCATAATAAACAAGGTATTAAAATGTAAATGGACAAATGTTTTTAAAAGAGCTCTTGCTCGATAGTACATTCAAAAACAATATCTACATTAATGTTATTTATTATTATTAATGCGGGCAAAATCAGCATTTTTAACCCAGTTTTTACCGCGACATTTATTGACCTAAAGTTTCTATGACCTAAGGCTTCTATTCCACACGTCAATGTATCGACTTTTGCCTATTTCTTTTTACCTTTAGTAAATCTTTACTGTAATATAATTAAAATTTTCTAGGAAACAATTTCAGTATTTCTGTAATGTTTACTAGCTCGGATTTATCAGCTTAAAATTAAAAGACTTTTTTAACCAAAACCATTAATTTCGTTTGACATACCTTTTTATATAGACAAAACATTAAGCATAACAGGGTCGTTTAAAAAAAAAAAATAAAAATTTACGTAACTAATAATAACATTACGTAATATTGCTACTAATATTTTTGTAACATTATAAAAACAAAACGACACCAGAGCAACGGATTAAATTTGTAATTCAAACAGCAGTTACCAGAAACACATTGCAAACGATATGTTAATCCTTCCCCTCTGAACGAACAACAGACTGTATTACAACATATAATACATACATACATACATAGATATACCAGCAGCAGACCCGCAGTGCTTGCCAGAGCAATTGAATCAATTACGAGAAGTGCCAATTAAGATGCATTTTAAGAAGAGAGAGGAAACCGGGGGAGAAAATATACGAGTATTATGATATAACAACCAGCGTGAACTTAGTCACTGAATTTGCTTAACACGTCGTCAATATGGCAAATTAACAACGACGAAAATTGTTTTTAAAGTTCAACAATTGACGTAAAAAATTCAAATAAATGTAAAAACGTAATCTACATATTTTAACAAAACTGAATCTATTTGTTTAAACATCACACAATAAAAGCATAGAAAGAACCGTTTAAAGAAATTAATAAATAAACTCTTTATAACATCGTGATATATAATTTTCCGAAAGCAAAGTGTAGTTGAATTTACAACTTGTAATCGCCCGTACAATTGATATTATGATTGAAATCGACAATAGGTACAATACCATATGCAAACAAAATCAAGTTTTCCTTACGAAAAGGGAAGTAGATTTAATTTTTTTAAATTACTTTAATCATTTTTTAATTCGATCGATGTACAATGGTTGAAATAATTTCATAAAACTCGGGAAGTAAATTACGTACAGAGTGATATTACTATTAGCTATTATGTATTAGTATTAGTGTTATTTATTATTCTGAAGGGTGTTGTTATTATTAGTGTTTGGGCCATTAATTCCATTAATCGTTTAAAGTTTATTACTGCATATAAATCTGAAGGTAATACGAATAAAAAAAGTTATTTCGGTGCGTTTTACCTCGTTTTATTACAACCACGATTTTTCCGTTTTTGCAAATTTTTAATAACCCGAAAACGAAGACATTTATCGAGAAACGATATTGGACATCGTTTTTCATAAAATTTTATATTAAAATCATTATACATGTCCACCTTCATATTTAAAAAAAAGTGTTGACTCAATGTGGCAGATCCCTGTTGGCGGAGAAAGATTTCAAACATATCATAAAGTAATAATTTTTTAAACATGTACTATACAAACGGGAAGTCCCTTTACACTGTAAAGGATATATTACACTGTAATATATCCAGTTTAATCGAGCTCGACTGCTGCCAATTCTCACCCCTGATATCGCTCACTGCTGCTGGACTAAAGTCGGAAGGATAAGCCGCGGTGGGGATCGTCCAATGTGTTCATTCGCGATGTGATGACCTTAGTTGTAGTCGAGTATGAAACGACGGCGGATACGATTGCGTTCACGATCGAAGAGCGTTGTTAGCTTGTGTATAGGTCCACTAACCTTCACACACTGGTAAAACATTGGAGAACATTATGAATGACTTCTTTGGGCGTTTTGGGAATCGTCACCATTATGACAAACGTTACTGACATGGGAAAAAAAGGCTTTTGCATGGGAAGTGTTATTGATGCGTCAAGAACTAGGAGGCCGAGTACTCGAATTGACATGTGTGCTGTTGTGGAGACATCGACACAACCATCACCTATGAAACCAACGCGCAAACGTTCTGCAGAGTTAGGCATTCCAAGACAGACAATGCGAGACCATATGCAGAACTTGAAAGTTAAATGTCGCCCGGCTATAGTTAATGAGTAGAGTGTCAATGACCTTGCTCGACGCGCTTATACGTGTCAGTTATTGCTTGATCGCTTTCCGAGAGTAAATGATAGAAAGAACGTCATGTTCTCAGATGAGTGTGCGATTTATTAAAGCTGTCGTAATAGAAAAATTTTTTTCTGGGCGAAAGACAATCCTCATTTTTTTTAGGAAATCATATTAAAAAGGTTTTGATATGATTTAGGCTGGGATGACAGCTAAATATCTCTTTGATCCTTATTTTTTCAATTGCACAGTTAATCAGAACAGTTATCTGAGAATGATCGACTAGAGGTTGCTTCCAGAATTAACGGCAAAAGTGATCGCTGGCATTACTACCTTTCGGCAAGACGGTGCTCCAGTGCACTTTGCTTTGAATGTCCGCAGACGCCTCAATCAAATTTTTCCGAATCGCTGGATCGGAAGCGGTTGAGAAGATTTATCGACTCCATTGTCTTGGCCAGCAAGAAGCCCTGACCTCACCACATCTGACAATGGACTCTAATGTTTTCTAAAAGAAGAGATCCGAAAACGTAGCTACGTCAACAATGAACAGCTCTTAACTCTTTTAGGCCAGCATTTGAAATGATCACCCCTAATATGGTGTTGCGGTTGAACAACCGGACATGGAAGCACATACAGACTATTTTCCTAGCAAAAAACTTAAAAAAATTATTTTGACGATCGAAAATTTCGCCTGAGAATTAATCCGTATAAGTAATTAATATCGTAAATAAATTGCATGCGTTTGCTTGTATGTCATTCACTGCTGAATATATATCTCTGAAGTTAGACCAACATCTAATTAGATTGAAAATAAAAAAATTCTTAAAATGCACCGTTAAATTAACTTTTATAACCAGAATATAAGGTAAGGGTTTTATATTCTGAACTTAAGAACAGCTATACTTTTTAGAGAACATATTGTCTCGCCGACAAATTTTAATTTAAGCCCATTTAAAAGTTCAAAAGATAGTTTCTCCCTATCTCAATCCTACCACACATCTGGTACGACGAAGATTACAAAATCAGAAAACAGAGCTGATAAGCGTCAGAAACCAATAAGTTAAAAGGACTAGAAAAAACTACGATCGGCTTACCCGCCCACCAATATTGCCCCCCAAGTATGTTTTTTGGCCACTTGAACTACTACTATGATTAAGACGACAATTCGGTTAAATTATATGCAATACGTAAAAAGATAGCGTTTTTCGATTTTTGGGGAAGGGGTAGAATTTGGGGGAAATTTTTTTTTTAAATGGTAAGATAAATATGTATTCATGTACTGAGCTGGGGTTACATTTGCAAAATTTTGAGAGAACTGACCGCACTGAAACTATCTACCCCACTCTCAGATGATAACAAATGGAATTCTAGGAAGCTTTATAATGACCAGTTTCAATAGTTTTCAGAACTTAATTCAGTCATAATCATTTTAATGTTAAGTATGAGTGCAATATTTTTGTAGGTTATTTATAATAGTGGTCAAAGTTTTTAACCTTAATCACGGAGGCAGAAGTTAAAACATTAAAAACAATTTTTAATTATAAAAATTAAACGTCAGTTTGTACCGAGTGGTAGTATACAGTAGTAGACGCCTAGTTCGACAATTAATTTAATTAAAAAAAGTTATTATACTTTCCTGAGATTGGTTATTTATTCTTATAAAGTGGAAAAATAATAATACATGAAAAAAGTCTAAAGAAAACATTGATATTTCTTTACTTTTTTCTGCTCCCCCCAAAATCACCTTCCAAGAAAATTTTCTGATTTGTCTACGTTTACTATGTTTAATAGAAGAAACTAAAAAAAATCCCGCTGAAAAATATACAACCAACAGAACATTACGTAACATTCTTTTTTGCGGGTAAGAGGTGAATTATGATAAATTTTTTTAGTAATATTATAACTAAAAGTTTATTATTTAACTTTTAATACTTTAAAAGCTTAAATAAACCAAAAAATGTTTTAAAAAATTCCAAAAATCTATGTTTTTTAACTTTGTCCGGCTCTCCCACCACTAATGTTACACCCAAAGTATATATATATTTTTTTTTGGATCGTTTACAATACTACTATGCCCTGGAAAACAAAAAAAAAATAGATTAAATAAAAAGGTAACTTTTTTGATTTTGGAAGGGAAGAAATTAGGGTTAACATTTTTTTTTTAACGATAAGATAATCATGTAAGCAGATACTAAGCATAATATAAAATGGGGTTACGGTCGAAAAATTTAAGAAAATTGACCCCAAAGAAATTATCTAACCCACCCTTTGGAGATATTGACCCGAAAATTTTATCAACAACAATTCCCCCGTATACACAAATTCTGTACAAAATTTCATCAAAATCGGTTAATCCAGTCAGTAGGTACGCACGTACATACGAAATTACTCCCCCCCCCCACTTTTTTTTGTATTTTGCGGTCCCTGAATCAAGAAAGGTACAGATGTGCAAAAAAATCCATACCCCATTTTTTGACTGATTACCATACTTTCCTTCCTTCAAAAAAGCTCTAGATATATGATGTCAGGAAAGTAAAAATACAATATTATAATTAAATAAATAACAAAATCAAACACTTTGCATTCACTACAAACAGCATAATGAAGAAAGAAAAAACACGTAATATAAAATGAAATGTAATAACTATAATATGAACATATATTTAACGAATGATACACGAAGAAAAAACAAAAAAAAAGTTCATAGGTTGGCTATTGTGGTCATAAGAATAATACAGATGAAGATTATAGTTCAGCGACTAATAGTTGCAGAAAACATTCGACGTAAGAACGAAATGAAGAAAAAAAACATGAAAGACGTGTTCTGCGCTACCAAAGCAAAACAGTAATGCCTCATCATCATCATCAACTTCGACTTCATCAACCGCAGCACGAGCAGGTAAAACACAGCACAATATAAACCATGGTCTGTTAGAAAAAGGATGGGCAATCCGCTGTTTCTTTAATAACATCACCCTTCTCGGTAATGAACTTGACAGTAGTAGTCTCTACACGTCTCTACTTAAAAAGAAAACAAAACAGACTAACATAATACAACGAAGAAACAAACTGGCGAGAGAGTGAATGAATTTTATTTGTCGAGATGTTCAGTGTAATCAAAATTTGCTTTTAATAAAATACAGCAGTAAGTTATTGAAATAATTAGTAATAAACAATTTTAATTAAGGCATTTCAAGTATGTTAATAATGAAAAAAATTATACGAACGGTGATAATTTCATAATGCAATTATAACAATCTATATTACGCCGATGAGGTAAACGAATACTGTTTACTTGAAAACAATGAAACCTCTGTTATTAATAATTCCCTTTAATTCAACATTTTTTTATCAGTGTTAAGTTTAAATTTTTTAATTTGAAACTTAAAAATGAAAATAGTGATCTAATTTTATTTCTCCAGGTTTTTCCAAAACCTTTTCTAACACAAAATTTAAGAAATTAAGTTAAGTAAAATAATGTATCAGATTCATTCAAAAATTATATATTTATTAAATCTATTCCAGGAATTTCTTGACTACAAGTTTACATCGTTTTTCAATTTTCTTTAAATAAATTACGATTAGACTCAATAAAATTTTGAATTATTTCCGGAAAAGTTTCTTTAGAACAGTTTAGCAAAGTTTACATATAAACAGTATTCTCGACAGATCCCCCATTGAAGATCCAATGATAGAGGTATAATTCCATTCTTAGTTTATAATTCCATCTTGAAAAGTAATATTAATTGATATCAACGGTCAAATTAAGCTTCTCCCCAACATCCTAATAATTAAATAAAAGAAATGCCATACAAATCTAATACATGTAGATAGTACAGCTCCATGAAATGAGACTCCGACTTAATAACAGATTCAACGTCTGTTATTGAGTTCTGGGTTAAAGTATAATAATAAAAATTAACACAAAATAATTCAGTAAACATAAAAATTTGTTAAAAGTTCATTCCACTTACGTTTGGAACTGATGTAAACAAACGCACTGCTCTGTTATGGGCAGGCTGTGTCCTTGAGATAATTGAATACGTGTAGCATGCGCGGGATCTACCAATATCATTAAACCGTACATATAATATTAAACTTTCCAAAAGTTTATCTTCAACTGATGATGACAATCGGTTTTATTGTGAGAGGCAGGTGTGAAAGAGAGGGCCATTAATTTAAAAACTAACTAAATATATTTATGTAAATTCAAATTTGTTAAAAACTAAAATGATAGAACAATCTTTCATCTGTTTAAATTTTAATCAAATGATATTATTTCACACAGAGTAGAAGCATCAAAACAAGAATATAGGGGCAAAATTTTCCTGTCGATCAGAGCAGTTGAAAAAGGTCCCTAAGCATGCTTCAATTAACGTACTTAAATTGGAAAGCCTCACTATCATTCTGACATTTGTTAATAATAAAATAATTTTAAGAACCATGTTTTTTCATTATTTTGGCTGTAGGTCGTTAAATATTGATTTTACAGAAAAAATCATTCTTGTCAAAAATGTTCTACACAAAAGAATCTATGAACACATTCTGATCAGATAAAAAATAAAAAAGCTAGCGCAATAAACAGTAGCGCTCTATATACTTCCTATGCGGTGAGGTAGCCGGCAGCACAGTTTCAACACGTGTGCGTGATAAACAAATACCTATAACTTTTGATCTACGACAGATAAACTAAAAAATCAAAATGTAATCGATAAATGATACCTTAAGGAATAACCTTTGGTA
Organism: Lycorma delicatula; assembly: GCF_047948215.1. NCBI lineage: Eukaryota > Metazoa > Arthropoda > Insecta > Hemiptera > Fulgoridae > Lycorma > Lycorma delicatula. The sequence goes on from NC_134459.1 coordinate 39,266,394, forward strand.
AATTAAAAAGCATTTGCTGCAGTTAGAAATATCATTTACAGTATAATGTTGTCAGGTCGAAGTATTTTCAAATTTATCAAAGGTCTGCATATGAAAAATAAATTCAAAACCTCGAAAAAGAAATATGCGAATACATTCATAAGATGATTATTTATGGATGTAATATTTTCGTAGCAAAATATAGTGTCGTTTTTTTTTAATATTAATAATTTTAAAATAATTATATTTAAAAAAAACGTATTTTGGGACTTCCCTAAGAACAAAAATCAGATCGTAACTTATTAAAATTTTACGAAATTAAACATTAAACAATAGCAATAGTTAGGGGAAATATATACGTTTATTGGTAATATCAGTTTTACGTTAAATTTTAATTTTTGTCTGAGGATTGCGATCGTAATTTTTGTAAAATGCGTTAGTGCGCACCAAACAGAGACATTATCAATATAACTAAATGTAAAACCAGATTTTTATGTTAAATTTGGTAAAGTTATCCAGAAATATGTAATTTATCGAGTGTTAACCTTTGTTTTCATTATTATTTTAATTTTTTTTTTAGAAATAAAAATGAGTTTTATTTTATTTTTTATGTAAGCAATAGATCATTCTCACTCACGTTTATTTATGATCTTATAAAAATGTAACTAGAAGTTTTTTATGTAAAATTTTCCGTTCCAAACTTTTGTTTGCAATATTTTTCGATAAATTCAATATTTAACTAGTTATAACCGAAAACCAGAACTACGACACGTTTACATCGATATAGAATGGCGCATTTTACTTTATCAACCTGACTATACAGATTCCGCATAGGCAATATATAGAGTGCTACTGTTTATTGCACTACCTTGTTTATTTTTGATCTGATCGAAACACGGCCATAGAGCTTTTTGTGTAGAATTTTTCGCTCTACATTTTTGATAAGAATGATATTATTCTGTAAAATCAATATTTAACGACCTAAAACCAAAATAGTGAAAAAAAATTGGTGCTTAAATTTTATTTTGTTTATAAACAAATGTCGGAATTATAGTGAGAGATTCCACTTCTAGTATGTTGTTTATTGAGCCATGCTTGGGATCTTTTCCACCTAGTCTGATCGACAGGAAAATTTTGCCTCTATATTCATGTTTTAAATTTAATGCTTCTACTCTTAACATGCGCAACCGGCCTTTCAATTCATTTAATTACATAATTTATTACAATAATAATAACGTTAACGTATTTTTTTTTTGTAGATAAATTCGGAATTACATATTCATATATTTCGTAGTGAGTTTACAGGACCCCCTGCACAATTATTTCGTAAACTAGCTTTCTTCTGCACTTAAGTAGAAGCATTTGATTATTTTAGATTTTTATATATTTATATAGTTACCTCATTATTTTTGGTACAAGTTACTCATTCCTGTTTTTATTAAGCGTTTCTAATTAAAAGTAGAGTCCCGTATAACTTAATTTCACAACATACCGATTCCTTTAAATTTATCTTTCTCTTTCAACAATGTTCTTCCGAAAAACAATCTAGCTCAAAAAATATCATCAATCTATTAATAATATCTTTTAACGTACTTATTTAAATTTCATGAGAACTTTAGTCGCCGTAACCAAATGTTTTTAGACAAGGCATGACATGACATGATATACAAGTCAGCCTTGAAACCGCACAGCCACCTCAAGAAAAAAACAAGATTCCACGCCAAGATTACAAAAGAAATGGAGTGAAGTGATTTTATATTGCTTTCTTAATTTAGCCGAAATACTGCTGCACATCAGAACAGAAAGCCTATTAAACTGCGGGTATACACATCCCTACATGTTTTAACTATAAGGCATGGTATATAATGATAATTATTATTATAATAGTAGCAAATTTGATTAGTGTCTTTACTACCTCTCTTACTTTAAATGCATTTCAGCTTCTAAAAATGCTGAAAAAATAGAGTAAAATAACAAATTAATGTATTATTTTTTTTATCAAAAATCCATAATGTAAAATGCTTCGGTAGAGAGATTTTAAGTTTCAAATTATTTTTAAATAGACATTAAAAATTCAGATCGACACGGTACGCTCGTAGATATTATCCTTCGTGTAGTCGAAGAGTATCGTGGCATGATAGACGAAGGACGAATCATCGAAATTATTGAAGATTTATTGAGCAGAGAAAACGACGCTCATAAAGTATCTAAAGAAAATGTAAAATCTGAAATAAAAATGTTTTCTGTAATCGGATTCTTTTATTTCATGGAGTATTACTCTTAACTCAAGTAATTCATGCATCTATGGTTATTTAAAATTAAAAATTAGCGGTTGTCTTAAGTAAGCTTAAAGTTTACTAGGAAACTGAAAAAAGTTTTCATTTTTCTAGTAATCGGAAAATTAAAAACTGAGAAAAGTAATTACTGTTATAAAAACTAGTAAATACGGTAAACTACACATAAATACTGGGAAATGCTACATGAAGAATGTTTAATTTTCAGTTAAGTATAAATGTTTATTCACTCTAATTGTAGTATTTACTGAACAACTAATACTTTTTTTTATTTACAATTTTTTATCCACCCATTTTCGAATTTCTAATTACGTCCATTTCATTAATTATTCAAAAATATCCAATTAAATTCTATATTTAAGTGTAAATTATAAAAAATACGTCTATAATAAGATTATAGTTGTTTCACAGTTACCATACCATTCTCAAATTTTATACTCATCATATAAAAACAGAGAAGACAAGCCTGATAAACATCACTAGCATCGGAGAGAAGAAAAAAACAAAATAAAAAAAAAACAAACATTATTTTCGGCGAAGATGACTGGTTTTTATTATTAATAATACATTAACACGATAACAAGTTATGCAAACAACCATGGATGTTTCTCTTATTTTATATCCAGCAATGTGATCCATTCAATAGACTCGGTTCTCAGTGATGAATGAATGGAAACATTTATCCATTCATTCCGTCATTAATTTAATCAATGAATAGCTACGTACAACAACAACAAGCCTGAGACTGTCTGGCGACTGTTGTATATTATAACAATATATATACAACAGTAGTGTATCGGCTACTGTGTTTAGTACTGTAGGTGTGGTAGTGGTTTTTTTACGTACAGTCTCTACTGAAACTATATTATAATGTATTTCAAGCGTGACACAGGAGTAAAACAACATGTTTAACGCATGTACTACTGTATTTTACGGTTAACGTGTTTTAACTATTATGTCCTTTTGCTTATTATTTGGTTTAACAAAAAAGAGATTATTGATTTTTTTTGTTTTCTTTTTTTAGGAAAAACGTTTTTAACAGTAAAATTTACATTCTTTCACTCCATCATAATTTCCATAATATGTATGTGTATAGATATATTAGACAAGCAAAGACACCACAACATAAGTATGAATGTACTTATTTGCTACATGGCATTGCATATTTACACGCGAACATAACAACTCAATTAAAATTTTTTATGGTCAAGGTTAGGTTTACCGCATATCTGTAGACAGGCATTGAAATCAATTTTAGTTGTAGCCGTAAATGAAAAGAAAAAAAGATTTAGATAGGTAAATCCCCCCCCCCCCCCCCAACCAGCAAAAAAAGTATTATCAGACCTCAAGAAAAAAGGTCTTCCATTGTCCTCAAATAGAAGTAATAAATTTAATCGACTAATCCAAGTTACAAAAACTAAAAATTAGTTGATCATACGCTCATATCATTATAATCTTACAGTTAATAACATTAAAACTGTATTTTTGTTTTATAATTACGATATTAGTTCATAGTAATAAAGAAAGTAAATGTTTCTTAATCGTCCACCCACCGCGAAATAAACTAATCGAAGTCCTGATTTAATTTTTCAAAAAAAAAATCATTATACAAATTCATAAGATTATATTTTTATCCTAATACTATTACTTTTTACCATTTTCGAAACGTAAATACAAAAATAAATAATATTTTCTATGAAGAGGCTGATCGGGTCCCTTATTTTATTTATTGTTTAACTTTTAATCAAAATTGAAATAATTTAACATAAATGTTTAGTTAAAATCGGTACGGAGGAATCTGCAACATATACAAACGTTAAGACAAATAACAGTTTCGCATCACAATAATTAAAATAATCGATTCATTTGATTATTATTTTCTTGAAATATAAGTATGACACTTTTACGAATAAACAGACAAAATCATAATTTTATAACTTTATACATCTATATCCATATAAATAAAAGACAATCTTAGTTTTGTGTGTGCCCTAATAACTCAAAAACTACTGAACCGATTACACTAAAAATTTCGTAATTTATTATTATTTGTCCCGGGAATGTTTACATGTTATTTAATCGCATAATAACTGTTTGAGGAAGTCGATATTGACATAGATAACAATCGATATAGACGATATCTCTCGATACATACGGCGACATTAAATTTATTATAAGAAGTTTTAAGTTATTTATTTAAACTTTTTCTATGATTTATATACGAGTTGTAGTGTGATACTGATGAGGTTTGAACCAAGGTAAACATTACGAGGGGTCATAAGAAGAAAGAAAAAATTATTGTGAATTAATATTGTACAATTAATTTATTATTTTCATAATAATGTAAGTTTAATTGTTTTCGTAAGTTACAATAAACTAAAAAATTTGAGTCATGTGGACACCACATGACTTGCTTGTTCGCCTATTAAATTACATACATACATTTTTAAAAGTACATAAAATTTTATTTCATTAATAACTTCTGATATTTTTTCATAATTTTTTTTTATTGTTATTAATGAATAATTATTTATCGAAATTTTTTTTTTTTACAATCAAAGGTAAATAATTATTAATAAATCAATTTAAAAAAAAGGAGATTAAGTTTGATTCTAACCGATGTGCCTTCCACTTGTAAGATAAAATATTTCATTAATTAAAATTTTATTTGGCTATAACTCTGGAACCAATGAAATATGTACCACTTATGATATATCGTTGAAATGCTCTCAATGAGGGCTTATTACTGCTGTTAAAAAAAAGTCCAAAATGCAATTTTTTTGGATTTTGTGCTTATTTTGACACTTTTGGTCCAGGTGATTGCAATGCCAAAAGAAGGTTTACAAATTTATATTAAAACAATTCTAAATCCAAAATTTAAACATCCTACGGCTAATCGTTTTTGAGTTATGCGAGATACATACGTACGTACGTAGATACATATGTACAGACGTCACGCCGATACTAGTCAAAATGGATTCAGATGGTCAAAATGGATATTTCTGTTGTAATCTGAAAACCGAAATTTTTCGCGATCACAATACTTCCTTTACTTCGTACAAAGAAGTAAAAAACGTAAATAATAATAATATTAATATTTATAAAGAAGATAAAACTTTTATAATTTAAAAATAACAATGCGTCCAGAACGACAAAATATTGGTCGATACACAATTCGAGCCAAGAAAGTGAGAGAATACAGAAGAAACAAAACAGAGAAAGAAACAGCACAACGAAATAGATTACATATGTCAAATATAATACATAGTTATTTAATTCATACACTAAAATTTAGCAATAGCGAAGCATTGCCGGGTCCACAACTGTAATTATAAAAAATAAATAACTAATCTCCGGTTAAAGAGATAGGAAATCTCCCATGACGGAGTGGTACAGTCTGTGTTTCATACGGAGATCCCTGTCAGATATTGCATTTTTCATACGGTAAAAAATTTAATTTGTTATTCTCAAAACACAAGTTTCGATCTTATGAGGTTAAGCTGAAAATAAAAAAATTTTTTTAACCCACCGGGTCGGTCTAGTGGTGAACGCGTCTTCGCAAATCGGCTGATATCGAAGTCGAAGGTTCCAACGTTCAAATCCTAGTAAAGGCAATTTTATACGGATTTGAATACTACATCGCGTACCGGTGTCATTTTGCATCTTTAGTGGTCGGGTTTCAATTAACCACACATCTCAGAAACGGTTGACCTGAGACTGTACAAGACTTACACTTCACTTACACTCATACATATCATCCTCTGAAGTAATACTTACGGTGATTCTTGGAGGCTAAACAGGAAAAAAAGACGACTTTTCATTGATAACTTAAAATAATAGAAAACAGGTTATTTTCGTTCTCACAAAGTAAAAAAAAAAAAAAAATACGTATACCATATTTAGAAACAATAATTATTACGATACAGTCGAAACGGTACTAATATAATTTTTTTTTTTAAAATGTAAGCGAATATAGCATTATACCGATCAGCTAATAAACAGATTAAAGTGCTGCTATTGTTAACCGTTGCTTGTAAAGGGACATGAAATCTAAGTGTTTATTTATTTATAAATACCAATTCATCCACAAAATAATAACAGTTATTTCATTATAATACACATTTTCAATATACTTATGGAGATGAACAAACCGATTTGTTTTAATTTTTAAAAATAACCTCCATTAAAAATCTATTTTGCTACTTGAAATAAGGCCAATACTGATAACCGTTAATTCAAAATAAACATCGAAAAAATGAAATATACGTTATTAGACAGCCGGTTAACAGGTCATACTTTTAGAATCTGGGCGTTACACATAGATGTAAATTCAAGATAAGTGGAAAAACAGCAAAAAATAGTAATCTTCATCAGTTTTTTTAAAATAAGACCACTCTAAATCTATTATTATAATTATTAGTACATAACGCGAATGTATAGGCTTTAAGAAATAACCGAGCTTAAAAAAAATGTTGAAAGTTTATTTATTTGTTTATACGGATACGTCTCTAGATCTGAAAATATATTGCAGGAGAGAAAAAATTTAAATCCCAACCACGAACAGATATAATATGACAGATGTCAGACATGTTGAAAAATTACTTTCAAGTCACGAGCTGATAAATCATAACTATTTTTAATTATATCGAAATTAAAAATATAAATATACATACATATTCATCAGGATGTAATATAAGCTACATTTGTGCTCTTCTTGTGATTCAGTTATCACGCCTTTACCCCTCTTGTAACAGTAAATAACGAGAGTGATCGTAGTATATTCACCACCACTATTTGTTTAACTGCTTATTAAACAACTCTTTTATTTCACTGTTGAAATTTTTCAACTAAAAATTGAAGAATAACAAAAAAAATAGAAGAAACTTTTTACAACTTGTTTTTTAACTGTTTTAGATTCGTACCCGAGTCAGATCAGGAAAGAAGAAATTCTGTAAGTAATTGCAATAAATTATCTAATTAAATTTCTAATTAATTAATTATTTATCTAATTAAATTTCGTTTAATTTGAACATTTTTGGACGAACGATACTTGTTATATTATTGTGTATCTATATACCGTATATATCGACATATATGCGAAATTTATATCGATATATATATATCGAAGTTTTGGAAAAATGTAGTACTTTTTAACCGGATCCGAATTTTCGGACGAAATTTGCAAATATCTCGAAAACGGTCGGTCCTAGCGCTCTGAAAAATTCTTTCGGGTGGGGTACCGGGGAGCCGCGGCACTCTTTCGGCCATTCATCACGCATATGGAAAAATCGGCAAAAATTTAATTTTTAATTTTAAGCTATGACTTTCACATAATCTTACATATCGCCATCAAATTTTTAAAGAGCATCTAATGTTAAAATTGGAAAAAAATGATTAATAACATAAAACAATATATAATATATATATATATATTATAATAGTTTAAAAAGAAACAGATAATAAATGCAATCTTATCTTGGATTATAAATAACGTTTTTAACTTATATTAAAGATTTAAATATAAATTCGATGTTACCATAACACTCCTGCTTCTTTCAGAACCTAAGTGTGAAAAACGCCTAAAATACCATTTTCCTTCAATAAAATACTATAAATTAATCTGGAAAAACTATGAAATGTTTTTAATTTTCATTCGAATACATACAGGAACAATTTTACTTCTTAGAACAGAAAAATCCCTAAATATATTTTGTGAGATGCTTAACCTGCCTCACAACATTTTATATCTGGGATTATATATCCAGCAGTTTCTTTTGTACGGTCACAGATCATCAGCGAGTATAAAATTAATTAAACGACAATGAACAACGGTAAAGAAGAAATCGGGTAGCTGAAATCAATTAAATGTATATCTGAATTATATTTAGTTTTAATCTTGGGTCAAGAAGCACCAAAGAAAGGCGATAATAGCTGAACAAAAACGATAAATACCATTCGTTCAACCAGCAGGTTATAAAAAACATTCCTGAGTAGCAAATGTTATATAATGATGTACAAATAAACAAAAAATGTCATATGCTCAACACACTTTTGTTATTTAATTCAACGTATACATATAAAACTGGTGAAATTCCTACAGACGTTAAATAACACAAATTAATTAATTCATAGTGGACATTATTAGTTAAAAGAGTTATTGCGTTTTACATATAACAAGAACTAATCTAAGAATAATTTCAATATGCCTGCCTCTTGTTATTTTCCATTTTTTTCCCCTTTTGACTATTCGAGACGCACTTAAAAACTCATAACTGTTTGCCATTCCCAGTAAGATGCCAGCTGTCTAACTAAAAGATATATATCGATCGACCTTCACCCTACGCCCTCAAACAAAACTTCCATCTTTTCTCGACATCTATCTCGCAGCAAAAAATAACCCAGAAACTTATCAATGATGAAACCTATTTAACGTTGTAGTTTACTTTTTTAAAATTCCCTCCTTTTTCGTCAACGTTGTAGTTAACATTTTTAAAATTCCCTCCTTTTTAGTTTCTGTAGATATTAATAATTATAAATCGAACAAAATTCTACGATACATGAAATAAATGCATCAGTGTTTTTTTTATTTTTCCTGAATTAAAAAATTAACTCGACGCAATTATAAACAATTTAACCATTCAATTTTTAGGTAATTTTACATATAAATTCTTAAATGAAACACTACTTTGAATGGCCTACATTTTGATTACATTTTTGATTTTTTCATGGAATACTGAAACAAATCACCCACATCTTATTTATGTGTATCGATTTATAGAGTGAACAAATACATAGATAATAGATTTGTTTTAGCTATCATCAAATAAGAACACCCAAATAAGTTTTTAGGAAGTTTACTTTAATTTTATCCTGATAAAAATCTTACCACAGCCGAATTATAAAATGTTTACCTCTCTTACCCAAATTTCTAAGGTGTTCACTTTGGTTTTAACTGAAGATGCACTTAAAAAAAAGATAACTACCTGCTCTACATCTTTTGCATGATTTTTACTTCCTAGTACGAAGTAAACAAAGTATTATGATCGCGAAAAACTTCGGTTTTAAGATTTCAACGGAAATATTCATTTTGACTAGTTTCGGCGTGACGTCTGTGCGTACGTAAGTATCTCGCATAACTCCAAAACGATTAGCCGTAGGATGTTGAAATTTTGGATTTAGGACTGCTGTAACATCTAGTTGTGCAACTCTCCTTTTTGATTGCAATCGACCGGATCAAAAGTGTCAAAAAAAGCCAATAATCAAAAAAACTTAGATTTTGGACTTTTTTTTTAACCGAAGTAATAAGCCCTCATTGAGAGATTTCAACGATATATCATAAGTGGTACTTATTTTCATTGGTTTCACGGTTGTAACCAAATAAAGTTTTAATTAATAAAATATTTGGATCGTACAAGGGAAACGTACATCGGTTCAAATCCGACTTCATCTCCTTTCTTTTTCATTTAAATATATTGATTAAAATTATTAACCTATGAATGTAAAAATTTTTACAATAAATAATAATTCAATAACAATAAAAAAAATATGAAAAAGATCAGAAGGTAGTTAAATAAAATTTTATGTACTTTTAAAAATGTGTATATATAATTTAATAGGCGTAAAAGAATGTAATGTGGTGTCTACATCACATTTTTTTAAACGTAAACTCTGCAAATACGTCTTGCAAAGACTGATATATGTACCTCTTCTATATACGCTCAGAATACATTTCACCCTTCAGTAAAACATTTCAACACACAAAAATAATTCACAAATTCAGTTTAAAACAATTTTGAAAAAAAGGTTTTTTAACAATTCTAACTATGGATTCATAAACCTGAGAACAAAACTGATTTTACTAATAAGTAGAATCAGTTTTGATTATTCCTTGAAATTTTTAGCGAAAAATTTTAAAGAATAATAGAATTTTAGGACTTTTTATTAGAATATTCCTGCCAATTTAGAAATTACATAAAGAATTATGATGCTGTTTTGTCCCTATACGAAAAATCTCATCAGTAAATCCAATAAAAAAGAACGTGCCAAACGAAAATCGTACTACCCATTTATTACTAGATTACAGAATATATTACAAAAAATAAGATCTTTATGTTTGAGGTTTGAATAAATGCGGTCACATTAATTGGGAATTTTATATAACGGGCATCAAATGCGAATCCGATTCAAATAGATTCGGTTTAAATAGACGAGTTGTTTTCACGATAGAAATTAACTAATCATGCTACGCAAATCGAAAAATAATATAGACAAAGTATGCGATGAGTTTCGTTGGTGTTTGCAGAGAAACAAAGAAGTGTATTTTGCATGCGATGCCAAATCCAAACCCCTGACAAAGTAAACGAAAAAATAACTAAGAGCATAATTCCAGACATCATTCCATGGCTGAAAAACATACGACACATCTAACCGTAAACCGCTCAGAAACTATTATTTCTGCTACCCATATATAAACACAACGTGAGCGACTGAAAAATGCAGGAATAAAACCGAATGCGTTTCTATTCAACCAGCGCTTCAACGAGAGGCAGTGGCTCACATTGTAATGAAGATGATGAGATTATATTTATCAATTGCCGATATAATTTTTCTATAGATTATATATATACATGCGATTTCTCAGTATTATGTTATTGTCTTTCCCATCCCATTCTCCAAGCCTCCATATCCAATCCTCGTCTATTCATTGATTCTATCACGCCCTTCATCCAAGATCTCAGCGAAAGTCTAAGCCTCCGTCTCCCCTCGGAAACCCACTCCAACAATTTTTGAGGCCACCTGCACGGCTCCATTCTACGTACATGTCCGTACCATCACAGTACTCGTCACTGGAGCCCTCTGTATGATTTCTTCATTCCGAATATGTTGTACCCAGAAACTCCTGCACTTCTTCGCAAAACATCCATCTACACCACCGTCATTTTCTCCTCATCTCTCTTCCTCAACTCCCAGGTTTTCGTACCGTGCAGGATTATACTCGTACAACTAAAGAGTTGTAAATCCGTACCTTTTATCTTTCCCCAAAGCAGCAGACCACCGTATCGAGTTGCACTTCAGCAAGGTCAAATTAGCCTGAGCCACTCTGCCGTGTTTATCAGCCTTACCTGTTCCATCCTTGGACGGAATAGCTCCCAGGTATTTAAAATCTTCAACTGCCGCTGACATTTAAATCTTACACTTCTTCCCCGCAACCAAGACCCCGGGGTTTTGTTCTTGCTCAAACCCCATTTCTCATATATTTTCACCGGCTTCGTCATCGAGTATTCAATGTCATAGTAATCTGAACCTATAATCACCTGATAGTCCGCAAACAATACCGAATGTATATGATCATCGTCCATCTCCATCCCCATATATCTACAGTTTGTTTGCCACGAAATGGCAAACAACCCCAACCGGGTAGGACGCCTCCCCAGGTGACGGATTGGGAAATGATAACACCAGATATAACAGATACCGATAAAATAAGATAATCGGGGTGAAGCAAAAGATACTCGGGGTGGACCAAAACTAGCAACTGCTGCATTGCAGTTAGAAGTCGGTTTTTTTAAGGCTAGGGGAAGAAAACCAACAAAAATGTGAATGTTGGTCTTCCAGTTTGGGGGGTTAAGGCGATAGGTTAACAATCTATCACTTGGAAAAATATTGAATCGCTTTCAAACTAGAAGTCAAGCCTCAGTATATTGTGCGTAAAGTCATAAAAAATTTGAAGTGTCAACAAAACAACATTCAAGAAATAAAGATTTTAAACAACATTCGCATGAATATATATTTTTTTAAATTCAAATGGGTTTTCTAACTCGCTGAAAACCGATTGAATATTACGTATTCAATCGATAAATGATTTCAGGAAAAAAATTACAACAGAATTTTAAATCTGAGAGAATAAAATTAAGCAATAATAGATTTCAGTAAACCAGTGTTGATATTGTAGAAATAATTTTCACAAAAAAAAGCATCAAGAAAAGACTTATTTCTAAATTAAACAAAAATATTCAGAAAACATAACCTCCACTTGTATATGAATAAATATAAACTATTCAATAAAATATCAAACGACAAATAGCCTACAAAAAAATCTGCTTAGTAAACTGCTATTAAAACTGCAATGTAATAACATCGTTCGTAAAATGTTTACACTAGTTTTAGATTTCATAATTACTTTGCATGTATATAATATAACTCTACACGCCATGTGTCTCTAAACTAATCTTGAAATTAAGAAACTTTTCTGATATCTATTAAATATATCAATTAAAAATAGTCATCGGAAAAGCCATCTATCTCCTTTATCTTATGTAATTGGAGAATAGGACTTTTATTTCAAAGTACAAGTTCCTGTACTTAATTATGATTGGCACTTGAACACGAGATATAGTTTTCATTGAATAAAGACTAAATTAATTAACAGATATTCTTTGTTCAATGGGCTAGCATTAATATTTGCAATCGTAGGATATGCTTTCAAATTGTTTTCGAATAATGAAAAAAAAATCTTATTTAGTTTTAGTTTCGAATTTTGATCTCACGGCAAATAAAAAATAAAAAAAAAGATACAAAGAACAAACACTGTTACAGGCGGCGATCAGAATCACTCTCTCTACGAGTTAATTATATCCCCCTTATTAACTCTGCGGTGAATTGAACGAAGGTTTCATTTACATAAGGGCCTGATATAACCTGAATTTTGGTGGATTCTGCTTAGAGAAAATCACTTCAAGTATAATTTTTATAGTAAACCTGGCATGGAATGCTTTTTAAATTGATAGGTAATTTTCTGGAGTGAATAAATCGTGTGATGGTTGGCTAACAGATATTTTTTCAAATTATATTTTTACCAAACGATATTTTAAATAAACAATTCAAAATCCTATCGGCTATGTTCAATAAAAACTTAACTAAAGAGAGACTATTTTAAATTTACCTAGATAAAATTATTTAAAAAATAACGAACGTGTCCACATAATTGTAACTATCCTAGCAATTGTATATTAAGACTATATCCTTTTTTTAACTTGATAGGTTCCGTACATCTCGAAAAATATTAGTTATACTGAGGTGTACCTGAATCTGATTTCAAATAAACAAAATGATATGCTGAGATATGTAAATATTATATTATTTATCTAACGATAATTATTTAGATTTATGATTTTTAGTATATTATGGTTAATATCGGTCACAAAAAAAGGTGTACGTCACTGGTTATAAATAAAAATTTCCAGAACAATGCGTAAAACATTAAAATCTTACATTTTAACGACGAAAATTTTAAAACGTATTACAAATAACGTGTATATACATTGGTCTACCTATTCCATTAGGACTAATATGCAATTAGTAAGATTTAACAGACGATGTCCTTGAGATTTATACTAGTTAAACTCAAATATCTTTTCTTAAATAAACTAAAAAAGATTAGATTTAACCTTTAACAAACTGATTTTCACTTATTAAGCAAGTACTTTTTAATATTATTTACCGCACAGACTTTGTTAAAAATTAAATAAAATCAAACAAAGTCATATTAATAAAGCAAAATGGATTACAAAACAGAATATCTTTAGTTATTAATATTTATTTAATTCGTGTATATATATATTTGTAGCCCAATTGGTATCTAACTAACTAGAATGCATAAAAAAATAACACGCATAGCAAAAAAATATATAACCAAAAGAATAAAAATGATTCTTTAAAATAAAAAATTATAATTAATTACGAAATTGAACCGTTGTTTTGCTAGAAAATTATAATTTATTACTACAGCATTAAAGTTATTGCAGATATAAAATCACGCACGTATGATTTAAAAAAAAAATATTTAGGCCTTCTTTAATCACTAAATAACAGGCGTTATAACGAGGGTTATAACTCATCATTATAATTATAAGTAGTTATAATTATAATACAAAGAAAATAACAAAGAATTAACTCACAAACAATGCTCTAGATCGAACGTTGTTTGAATTTTGAAGCGGTACGGCCGTTGAAATTTTAAAAACTAACGTGCGTTTTAAAGCACTAGATTTATCCAATAGAAAAGTAAACACTGTCACAAGATAAAAGTATGCTGAAGATTACGGGAACTGACCAGAACTTTTGATTTCTTCACGTTACTGCTGTTATTCGACTGTTGATTTTGTCCCGGTCCTTGAGGCTTAACGGACAGGTCCAAAAGACGTGGCGGATCGAGATGAGGCTGCATCATTATAATTACACAACACATGTCATTTCACACCAAAATAACAAAATTAATTTACACACAAAAAGTATAACCGAATATCGTTACACATGACAACACATTTTATAAAGGAACGCACGCACTAGTTATCGCGTCAGTCGCTCACTTATGAATGGAAATCTGGGCACAGTGTAGACACCGAGGGATAGAGAAGTGTGAAAAAGATAGAACGATAGCGAGCGAGAGAGATAGACGGCGTACGAGTGGGAAAGGAGAGGGAGAGAGAGACGCTATGAATGAAACCTGGCCTTCCCCCACCAAGCATTAAACCGCCCGCGCTGCAACATGTGGCCAAGATACATCCACCGTACAGTCCGCGTCAAAAACAAACCGTCTATTCTATAAACACAGCAACACAACACTCTCTTGTCTACGTTGTGATAACGCCTACATATGCCCGTGTTGTACCGACCGACAGATACACCACGAGCAGACAAGAGATCTCGGAACACGGCTCCTTTGTCAGTCAGTCGCATAGGTAGTCTAGCAAAGCGATCGCTTAGAAACCTCAGAAATAAACCGTAACGGTCTGTCGTCACCGATTCAATATCGTTATTATCATTCAAATTTTAATGTACTATCGCATACCATTACGATGAAAACATATTTCTTTTAATCTCGAATAACTGTCACAGAATCGTGTGACTACTTATCCTCCTACAAGCATATCTATTGCAAAATTCCATAATACGCAATTAAACAACCATTACTTTTCCCTTTCTACGTAAATAATTACATAAAAGTTTTCTCACGGAAATTATATTTTTGCATTTCAATCTGCATACATCGCTACTTTATACGTACACAGAAAATTTGAATTTTATTATTTAAATTCTCAAGGCCATTACAACAGTCGACGGCCGTTGATGTGTCTCCAAGACTTTTAAATAACTAATTCTTTTCTGAAAACAAAACAGAACCGGCTATTTTATTTCCATTGTAGCTTACATTTGAATTTTTTTAATGATATGAATCTTGCTGGTTTAAATAGAGTCGGTGTGATGCAATTTTACCCAGAAACGATATACGGATAATCTTGTACGAGTATTTAGCATTATTTAAATAGACTAAAGATTCCAAGTAAAAAAATATTTTTAGCGAACAAGAAAAGTAAACGGTAAATCAACTCGCATGAAACACACAGTTATAAATACATCAACTCGTAAAACTCTAGCAGTCGGATTCGGTTTTGTAAAATATTCACTATAACATAAAAACGTCAGTCACGCATGACGTCACACACATAAAAAATATGTACAATTTTTTAATTTTCAGTTTTAAATTTATGAATGAATCAATATCACCAAACACGTGATAATGAAGTCAGAAGAGGTCATCCGCACAATCTATTGAACCTTTTCAATACTGTAAAATACACATCTTTACAGATTCACTTTTCATTTCATTCTTTTTGTTTTTCAGCCGGTTCTAAATAAAATTATCAGATTACTGATTGACCAGTAAATAAGAATACAGTTTTAATCAATTTTGCTTTAAAAATAATTTTAAATACCAGAAACGGAATTAATTTTTAACAAAAGAAAAAAATATATTTCCCAATGTCAAAGTCTCAACCAGAAAATTTATCTCTCGAATTCTTGTTTTTTCCTTTTTTTAAATTTGCCTAAAATAACAAAATTCTTCTTCAA
The DNA here is from genome assembly GCF_047948215.1 of Lycorma delicatula. NCBI lineage: Eukaryota > Metazoa > Arthropoda > Insecta > Hemiptera > Fulgoridae > Lycorma > Lycorma delicatula. The sequence goes on from NC_134459.1 coordinate 39,282,578, forward strand.
ACGTTTGTAGAACTGTTCGTATAACTTCGAAAAAATGAATCAATTGGCGGAAAATGACACTAAACTAGAAAACCATAGAAAAGTCCCATCAACGAATTAACTAATTTTTCTAACCAATAGAAGAAACTGCTCATATTTAATACTTGATAATAACTTTTTATGTCTTCATTCCCTTAAATTTTTATACAATAATGGTATAAAAATTTAATTTTAATGATAAAACCTGCCCGGATTTCCTTAGTATAAATAATAAAAAAATAAAGAAAGTGGATAATTTTAAATATCTCGGAGAATCGATCAGTTGGAATTCTTTAGATAAAACAGTTAGAGCTAATAACATGGAATTAGTTTTCCAGCTAACGAAAAACACAAAACAAATGTCTTTATCATGGAATTCAAAATCTCGACACCATAAAACTGTGATAAAGTCAGAAACACTATATTCGGCAGAAACCCTAAGACTGTGTAACAAAAGTCAAATAGAATATCTAGGAAAAAAATGAAAGGAAAATTATAAGAAAATTTTAGATCCAAATTTCAAAATAATCAGGTAAAATTAATTCCAAACAAGAAACTTTATATTAAAATTGAAAAAATGTAAGGCACGATAAGGAAAAGACGAATTGTATTTTACTCCCATTTATTTTGAATAAATAAAAATAGACTAAAAAAATGTTTGATCTCTTCCAAAGTAAAAAGACTAAAAGAAAACGGTTAACTGAAAGAAAGTCCGAGAAGGCCTTTCTTTTTCTGTTTAGTCTCTGGGACCACCGTAAGGTGGTTCCTGTGGTAAGGAGTCTAAACTCCTTCTACTTCCGGAGGTACTTCAGAGGATGAATGAGGATGAATATGAGTGTAAATAAAGAGTAGTCTTGTACAGTCTCAGGTCGACCGTTCCTGAGATGTGTGCTTAATTGAAACCCAACCACCAAAGAACACCGGTATCCACGATCTAGTATTCAAATCCTTATAAAAATAACTGACTTTACTAGGACTTGAACGCTGGAACTCTCGACTTCCAAATCATATGATTCGGGAAGACGCGTTCACCACTACACCAACAACCCGCTGGTTCCCAAGACGACCTAAAAGAAGCGAAGATAACTGAAGATATTATAAGAAAAAGAGAAATTTTGAAGAGAATATTAAAAGATGGAAATAAAAGGTTTCAAGAAGCACCAAAACGCAAGAACAACAGAGATAAACTTTCTGAAGAACGAAGTAAAGAGATATCAGAAAGAATGAAGAGGTACTGGGCAGACAGAAAAAAGAAACAATCGCAAATAAATAAACTAACTTACTTTCTTTCTTTTCCTGTTTAGCCTCCGGTAATTACCGTTCAGATAATACTTCAGAGAATGAATGAGGATGATATGTATGAGTGTAAATGAAGTCCAGTCTTGTACAGTCTCAGTTCGACCATTCCTGAGATGTGTGGTTAATTGAAACCCAACCACCAAAGAATATCGGTATCCACGATCTAGTATTCAAATACGTGTAAAAATAATTGACTTTACTAGAACTTGAACGCTGGAACTCTCGACAAATAAATGATCTGACGTGTTCCAAAGTGAACTATTCCGATAAAAAAAAAGATGGTAATCAGAATTATTTTTGTCGTAATGCAGTTGTTTAAACATTATAACGAGATGAAAGATAGATATTAAGAAAATTTATATATTAGATCAAAATCTATTTAAAGTACATCCGGGACTTCTCCGATTAAGAATACACTTTTATTCTAAAATATACATATAGATTTTATTTAAAAAAATTATATATTTAAATTAGAAAATTAACTAAAGTAACTTAAAAAAAAAAATCGAACGTAAGTTGGCTCCAATATCTCATCAAACTTATGGCGATTTCCTTGTTCGCCACTTGACTGCCCAAAGTGGTGTAGATTTTCAACAAGTTATCACCCTCCCATCCCACATTTACCTACCCGCATCGGATCACATCTTTGTCAAACTCTCTCATCATAAATTCAACCGGCCCTTCTTGGTAGTTCTAACAGTTTTTTTCTTCTTTTTTTTAAACAAGATACATCTTATAGGGGAAAGAGAAAAAGAGTACTTAAATTGAGACAAGCGAAGAACAATGAAAAAATAGATTAACTATCTCCATTCATTAATCACACTTGATTTCAAGAATATAAATGGATTTTGAAAAATAAGGATTAGTATTTAATATTGTAGCGATATTGCTAAATACGAGTAAATTCATTTTATTTATTTAAATGAAATATCAAATCCTTGCCTAACCGAGAAATAATTTTTTAGAAGATATGAATTTTAATAAGGTATACGAACTGAATTTAACAATAAGCATTACATGAAAGTGTTATTTTAAATTCATTTGGTTTATGATTTGAACGGTAAAATAGCATCTGGTAATGCGGTAATCTGGAATACGGTTAAAAGAAATAACTGTTAGATCGAACAATACAGCATCGATTCAATACAGCAGTTTATCACACCGCATATTAGATATAGAATTGTTTTGAAGGAGATACTTATTACCAGAAGATATTCATGATCACTCTGTGATACTATAATGGCAAGTCTGCCTTTCATCCATAAGATTCTGAGCTTAAATTACGGTCAGACATGGAAGATTTTTATAAAAAAAACAAAAAAAAACCAATAATAATAAACAATTAAATCAGTAGAGTATAATTACTTTAAAATAATAAATAAAAACAAATTATAGAAACCAAAAGGATAATGTTCACACTAAATAACATAAATTCACAATTATTCTCAAAATTTTAAGACAATTTTAAAGTTATTTTAAAAGACTTATCATATACAGAGTGTCCCATGAAGAAACTTTCAGGATATGTTCTAATAGTGAAAATAATGTTAAATTTTCAATAAACATAGGTTTGGAAACGCTTTGATTTCGAGTTACGGCTAACGAAAACTTTCGCCCGGATTTCAGCTCTTCTATTAAAAAGAACCCTACTGTAATTTTTAGGAGCCAAATTAATGGGTAAAGTTGGTGGTTTCTTATGTAATTTGAGCTTAGAAATAGGGTAAAATAGATCCCAGAACTGTAGCTATTATTTTTCAAGATATACGACGTAAAACACAAAATTCAGTGTCAAAAAACAATTTTTTTTTTAGGTTTGTAGTGCAATAGCTTTGTTAAATTCGGAAGATTTAGTAATAGAACTTGTACAGAATTTATTTATGAGAGAATTATTGTAAATACAGCTTATAAAATGGAAATAATAACTTTTAAAAATCGTTTTTTTATTGAAGCGAAACAGACGAAAAACATACAAAAAATCGTACTATTCTTTCTGTACCTAATAAACAAACTTCTTAAAGATACTTTTTAAACATTCTTCGGTGTATCAGTATTTACGAACGAAACTGTTATTTCCAACGTGTTCGTTTTCTGTTGAACGCCAAGTAAATCATCGTGTGATTCAGCATATCCAGTATAGCCCAACTATTTGGAAGTTGAGAGTTCCAGCGTTCAAGTCCTAGTAAAGTCAGTTATTTTTATAAGGATTTGAATACTAGATCGTGGATACCGGTGTTCTTTGGTGGTTGGGTTTCAATTAAGCACACATCTCAGGAACGGTCGACCTGAGACTGTACAAGACTAGTTATCATTTACATTCATACATATCATCCTCATTCATCCTCTGAAATAATACCTGAACGGTAATTCCCGGAGGCTAAACGGGAAAAAAGTATAGCCCAAGCACTAATACAGGGCGAAATTCATGTCGCACTGGTTTGTCAAAAAACAAAGTGCGACCCGTAACTACGAAAAGAAAAGCTTTATCCTTTCCGCTTGCAGAAAGTTAAAAATTAACTGCCAACAGATTACTACCAGCGATTAAATTTGTAACACTGCCTTCTAGACAACGCTGATAAGTTAAATCGTTTGACCACCACGATTACCTGATAACGCCACTAGATTATTTCATTTGGGGCCGTATGAAAACGACAAAAAATTAATATTAAGGAAGAGTTACTCATTAAAATACGAAATACAACTGAATTTATACGAAACGATCCTGAAATGATACGGAAAGCCACCGGAAATATTTTACGTCGGACAGAGTGCTGTGTACATTGTGAAGGAGGGAATTTCGAACAATTACTGTAACTGAGGTTTGTCATTCTGTTACCATTTATCATTTCACATATTTAATTTTTTTGTTTTGCTATATTAAGAATAATGTTTATTAGGTACAGAAAATAAGATTTTCTATCTATTTTGCTTCAATAAAAAATATATTTTTAATGTTTTTATTCATTTTTTATTACATTAATTTTCTCATAATTAAAATTCTCTACAACTTTTGTTATTAAACTTTCCGTACTTATTTGTCATTTAACAAAGCTATTGTACTGCAAACCTAAAAAAAACGTTTTTTGAAATCGAATTTTTTGTTTTACGTCCGATATCTTAAAAACTGCAGGAGTTACAGTTCTGGGACCTGTTTTATCCTACTTCACATGTCAAATTACATAAAAAAACCCCAACTTTGTTCCTTAATTTGAATCCAAAAAATTACAGTAGGGCTTCTTTTTATTAGAAGAGCTGAAATCCAATCGAAATCTTTCGCTAGCCGTAACTCGAAAACAAGGCGTTTCCAGAACTACCTTTATATGAACGTTTTCCATTATTTCCACCAGTAGAACATGTCCTGAAAATTTTTTCGTGGGTCACCTGATATGGAAACTAAATTAATACAAAAGTTTTAAACGGAGATTATAAAGATTAAAAACTATTCAAAAGTTCATTAAAACATTTTTTTTTAATCGATAGCAATTTTTAATTATAATTACCTTGTAACTTATTGAAAAATTAATATTTATTAAGTTATTAATTAAATTAATTAATAACTTTTTTGAAAAATAACTGTACAAAATTACTTTACAAACTGAATCAGAAAATTATATTAAGCGATCCTCTTAACGGTTTTTGTTTTTTACAGATGATTAATTTAATTGTTTTATAAACTTAATATTACATTCACTTTTCATTGTCATTTTCAAATTTTAATGTTTTTAATCTTTGAATCGGTTATCGATGCCTAGACGATAAACTAATGGTGTTATTTCTAGAAACATTTCTCCCTAACAGAAAATAAATAAACATAGGCAGCAAAAAAAAGAAAGAAAAAAAGAGAGAGTTCTTATACGTAAACGCGAAACATTTGTATGCCTTTCGATGAAATTGAAAATTAATAGACTTTGAAATCAATAGATTAAGTATTGTTTATTATAAAATATAAATTTAAGTATTATTTCGTAATTTAGATTTTCCATGAAAAATAAAATTTTATAAAATACAGATAATTCGGAATTTTTTCTACCTTGTTTTACTTTACTATTTCATAAACTAAGAAATTATTACACAAAATATATTTTGTGAGCGGTTAAAAATAACCTTTCAGTATTTTTCTAAAATCAAACGGTTACCTTTTACTAAGTTTCAAAAGAAACGTCGATTTATTACGACGTACATATTTCGTCCAAAATCATTCAAATATTACTTTTATTTAAGGATAACCAATTTCAAACACGCAAAACTCTTGAAAAAATCAATACAATTCTTCATAAACGTTTGTCTTTTTTTTTAATATTGCACTTTTTTATCTCGAGATATAACTGTAATCACGCTGATTTTGCATAGATAAAATGACAACGATGAAAGACGAATAACTCTTCAGAATTTCTTTAACATGATCGGTTGACCGTAGACAAACTTTTTGCTGAAGGTAAAACAAAAAAAAACCACTCCAGTGAAGCATCGTTAGAAAATCAATAAATGCACTGACCACAACAGGTAGAATTAGTTTCATATAGAATTACTAGTTACGTGCTGAATATCACGTTATGTTAGGTAAAAATAATTTAGGAAAATACAGAAGAAGATAAAAAGGAGGTAAACGGTTTATATAATATTTAACGAAATATGAAAAAATTATTTACCAATTAAAGAAGAGCAAATCGTCCTGAGTGTGACACTTAACTGAATCCTTATACGCGAGGAATTTTTTAACGTAAGATTTAAACGATGAAAACTTCCAAAATGTAGAAGGAATTAACCGGAAAATGTCATCTGACGCGGAAATTGATGTAGTATGGTCCAAAAATTTAAGCGTACGACCAAATAGCCAGATTAAGTTGTGATCCTAGACGTGTACAAGTGAATGACTTAACCCACCGGGTTGGTCTAGTGCTGAAATCGTCATCGCAAATCAGCTGATTTCAAAGTTGAGAGTTCAAAGATTGAAATCCTATTAAGGCAGTTACATTTATACGGGTTTGAATACTAGATCGTGGATACTGGTGTTCTTACGTGGTTACTTACTTTATTTTTCTGTTTAGCCTCCGGAACCACTGTAAGGTAATACTTCAGAGGATGATTGAGGATGACATGTATGAATGTAAATGATAACAAGTTCTGTACAGTCTCAGGTCGACCATTCCTGAGATGTGTGGTTAATTGAAACCCAGCCACCAAATAAAACCGGTATCCACCATCTAGTAATCAAATCCGCCTTTCGTGGTTGGGTTTCAATTAACCACACATCTCAGGAATGGTCGACCTGAGACTGTACTAGACTACCTTGATCCGTCCTCTGAAGTAATATCTTCCCTGATGTAATACGTGGTTCCGGAGGCTACAAAAAAAAGTAAACGGCTTGGGTACAACGCGAGTGAGAAAGAAGACATTCCAAGAAATATTTCAGCTCTCAAAGAAAGAGAAATCTTTTCTAACTTTAAGATCTGCAGGGAAGACACTGTAACTCAAATGCCAGTTAAATCGGCATTTGGCCAATTAAAGGACAGTAAGCTCTATGGAATGCCAGTTCTATGATAATATTAAAATAAAGAGATCTACATCTCTTTATTCAACAACAAGCTCCAAAGCTTGATAGTTCACCCTGCCCCTACCTGAGTCCATAGGTGATTTTTTTATCTATGCCGTCAGTCCGATCATGTGAAGTATCATGTGGAAATCATAAAGTGAAGTGACCATGATAGATTCATGGACCTCACATGCAGAAAATCTCCTCGCAGCTAAAAACAAGACAGTAAAACTACTACCCAATTAATTTAAAAGAAATTGTGTGTATATATATATATATATATATAGTCTGTATATATATATATATATATATATATACAGACTTTTTTTTTATAATGAGGAAACACTTGATTATTTATAAACGGAACCAAAATATTCTCAAAGAATCAAATCACCGCATATGAATTAAGAGGACGTGATCGGGTATTTTTTCAAATTCTCGTCAAATTAATACGATTAAAAAACTAGCAAAAGTTTTTATTCTAAGGCAAAATTATTATTATTATTATAGATACTGTACTTATAAAAATTGTTAGCATTAATTAACACAAAGAGAAAAATGGTAAAATCATAAAATCACTTACATAGACGATAAAACTAGCAACTGAAGTGAACCCCTTTCAACTTACCTCCTGCAACAAGAAAAAGTTATTTAGTAAATTGGAGTAAAAAAATCATAACACATAAAATTATACATGATTCAATACATAAAATTCTTGTGAAAATTCACCTGGAAATGTTAATATCAGGTTCAGTATGTTCATCCCAGATATACCATACCATACATCCCATATATTGCACTACAACATCTTTTGTGTATCTAATAGAATATTCTCTCACCAGACGTTTCCAGATTCTTGGTCAGACTGGTGAAAATTCATGGTAAAAATAAATCATGCTGCACAAGTTATCGTACTATCTCCTTGACCAGTACTCTGTGCAAGGTAATGGAGCGAATGATAAACCGTCATCTAGTGTGGTACCTTGAGAGAAACGTCCTAATTACCCCAGAAAAATGCGGTTTCCCCATTGATCACGTAGATTTTCTATTGATAAAGTAGTTTCACTGGAAGCTTCTATTCAAAACGCCTTTTTACTTCGCCAACCCCTGATTGCTGTATTTTTCGATTTGCAAAAGCCGTACGACACGGCAAGGAAGAGACTAATCCTAAATACACTTCATGAGTTAGGTATACAAGGTAATCTCCTTGCATATACCAGAGGTTTCCTCAGTAGTGGTCCTTTCGAGTTTGAGTTTGACGGTATTTCTGAAAGTTTCACACTGGAAAACGGAGTACCTTAGGGAAGTGTCTCCTTAGTGTTACTCTGACGTAGCCATAAATAGTATAACAAACTGCGTGCGAAAACACGTTGTGTTCTTTATTTGTAATTGATTTTTCTATTTACATTGCATGTAGAACTTTGGCTACTACCGAGAGGGGGCTTCAAAACACAATAACCCGCTTAGAATCGTGGTGTAAATCGACTGGATTCACATTTTTTTCGGAAAAACGAAGTGCATTTGATTTTTCCTGTTGAGGGAACATGTTGAACCCCAAGTGTTATTATACGATGAACCAGTTGAAGGATGCATGCGGGTTAGCTTGCTAGGTATGCGGTGCGACCAACAACTAATAAGGGTAACTAATTTGAAGGAGCTGAAGGTTAAATGTCTAAAAATGTTAGACATTGAGAGTTCTACCTAATACTCGTTGTGGACTTGACCGTGTATGCATGTTGCGCTTCTACCGAGTTCTGGTCCGTTCCTCCTTAGACTAAGACTGCGTAGCTTATTCGTCGTTGCGGGCAATCGCTTTAAAGATGCTCGATGCGGTTCATCATTCATTCATCCATCTTGCGTTTCGGTCAAGCCCCGTGATAAGTCTGTTGGTGGTCAATGGTGAGCCATCTCTTTGTAATAGACGAAAGCAAATGATATGCTCCTATGTAGCTTGCGTTACAGCGCAACCAAATCATCCAACCTTTGATGTGTTATTCTCCAACCAGCATGTTAATCGTTACCAGGAACAGCCTAAATCTATTGCTCCGCTAGCATCAGATCTGAACGCCTTTTCTCAGCTCTAAATATAGAATTACCTCCACTCCTTACTGTTGCTCCATGCTATTACCCCCCTTGGCGGTCTTCTTTCATTAATTACTGCTTTGATCCTTGTCAACATAATAAAATGAACTCAAATCCGGTTTTTTCGAAACAAATTTTAAAATATTTTAAATAGCCTGAATCCTGATGCTACAGTTTATACGCATGGAACTAAAAACGTTAATTCTGTTGGTTATACTTTTGCGGTTGGCAGCAGACAATACATGTTTGACCTCCTCAGCATCACCAATGTTTTCGTTGCGGAGCAGTTTGCCATTAATAAGGCCTTAAGTATAATTGGCCAAACATTTCGACATGTACGTTTTTCTCGGATTCCACGAATTCCTACAGGCGATTAGTGACGTGTACTCCAGACACCCTGTTTGTGAGATTCAGTGTGTTATTTCGCAAATATGACTAGACGTAATACAAATGTGAGCTTCTGCTGGATCCTGAGCCATATAGGAATTTCAGGGAATGAGTGAGCAGATAGTCCGGCAAAAGAAGTTTTTTCAGTCTACGTTTACTAAGCGCGTTGCTTATAACGATCTTGTCTGTTTTCTGATGAGGGCTGTTCACGATGAGTGGCAAAGTGAATTGGATGATACTAACAATAAACTTCATCGAATTTAAGCACACTGTAACCGTTGAGATCCTCATGCAGAAATAACTGTCGAGGAGAAGTTATTATTTGTCTTTTGGGAATAGGGCACACTAGACTCGCTCATGGGTATCTGATGACGCAAATAGATGCACCCGTTTGTGCACGCTGCAACTGCTAACTAACAGTGCACCATATCCTTGTAAATTGTATCTGTTATATGGTATTGTGTAGCAAATTTAAACAACGGACTGACATGAGAAATACGTTGGGAAATAATGGAATGATGTTGTTGACTATCTTGCGATTTATAAAGGCCGTGCATCTTGATTCAAATATTTAATTATTTATACGGTCCATGTCGACTGTGTTGGTATACAGTTTGGTGTATGCCGGATGGTAACTTTTATTCTTTTAAGTTACTTTTTTAATGTTGTATCACTATGGTTTTATTTTCAGTTTTAGCATACGTTAAAGGATTTTTCGTTTTAAGATGTATTTTCATGTACCTAGGTTTTAGTTTTAAATTAATTTTGAATTGCCAATTGTAAAATCTATTTATCTACAAGATATATATCGTGTCCGGGCGATGATAATCCAAAAGAGTTTTTCGTCCAAAAACCAAAAAAAAGAAGGTTTTTTTGGACTTTTTACACCAATTTTCTCACAATTAAATTCTCTACACGTTTTAATAATAAATTTTACGCATTTATTACTCATTTAACATTTTTTTGTATTACAAACGTAAAAAACCCTGTTTTTAGACAACAAATTTTTTTTACGTTAGAAATTATGAAAACTGGAGATATGGTTCTGGAACCTGTTTTACTCAATTTGTCAGGTCAAAAACAATAGGAAACCATCAAGTTTACCCGCTTAGTTTGCGTTGCTAGAATTTCAGTATGGGAAAAGAATGAAATAAAAATTTCACTCTTTGCTCCCGAATCAGGGCGAAATATTTCGCTAGCCGTAACTCGCTAACGGAGCGTTTTCGAACCATGTTTAAAGGGATATTTTTCTATTATTTTCGCAAGCAGAATCAGCTCAGAAATCACCGGTAATACGTGAATCATCCTGTGTGTATGTGCGAGTGCGTGCATATTAATTTTTTTATATATAAAATTATTAATTTATTAATTATTGAAAAATTACAAAAACCTTCAGAGTTACGATTTTAAAAACCTTATCAAAAATCCATGACTGTACAAAAATCTCTTCGATTGTTCCACAAAAGATTAATAAACTTATTTTTCATGTTATATTGTTAACAAATAGTAAGTTATAAACAATGTTACACACTATGAACACTACTCATCAAACTCATTAATCCTTCGAACGTGCGTTGATTCTGAACTGATGTCAGCAGTATTAAATTCTTTCACATAAAACTCAGGCTGCAGTCGAACACGTACAGCTCAGTATAGTTAAGTTTCTTTTTCAAATAAGTAATAATAATTTCCAGAAAATATATAAAAACACGTGCGCGCGCGTGTGAAAATTAGTACAATTTTCATTAAGATTTATTCCAATCTACATATATGTAATTGTATAACTTTACCCTATAATCCATTCAACAGCTTAATGAAAAAATTTGAAAAAGAAAAAATATATATATAAATAGCATTTTGTAAGAAGAAAAATTCTTCATCGACTGATTTTTGTAATCAGTTTATTATTAATAAAATATATAAAAGTATATGTTCTAGTTCATATTGAAACGTAATGTTAAATATAAATTCGTTGTAGAAAATTAATTAAAATCTTTCGAAGACAGATAAAAAAACATTTGAAATATCAAAGTAATTTTAAAGAAAAAAAATATTTTTAAAGTATTAAATAAAACGGATTGTATCGTGTTAGGTCATGGCAATAGACCAGTCAAATCATCGAATAAATCTCCTCCCATAAAACCATCAGATACGCTGGGGAAAAAAAAATCTTTTGAAGTTTTTTTAATTTTATTTTATTTAGAGTGTGAATGCGTAACATAATGTTAGATGATGAGTTCTTTTCTGACATATTATGAAAAAGTGATTTGTGTGAGTGCTGAGCAACCCTTCTGTAACTGTTTCGTATGTAACCCAGGTTTTTATTTATAACAAAAGTCATGTGTTCTTCAACAGTATGCATATAGCATCGATAAGACATCTGACAACTGTTGCGGCTTCTGTGTTCTTCTTAACGCACCTGGATCTCAGAACAACAATGACATAAATAAAATTAAAAAAAAAATTCTGTTTATCTGTATCATATTTAAAGTCCCCGTACTCAAAACAACCAAAAAAATAAAAGTGTTCAGTGTGTTGATGACTACAAGTACTATTAAAAAAAACCCGTAGCCAGTCATATATTTACTATACATATAATAAATAACATTTAATATAGGAATAGTAAAATGTACGATTTTGATAAGTTAGAAATATTTTAATAATACCATAGAAAATGCAAATAGAAAAACCGTACTACGTTCCTACATTATCATTAAAAAAATCATTTCTCATACAGGATTTTTTATTTTATTATTATTTTCCCGGTGTAAAGCTATAAAAATCGGGTAAATTTTGCTTGTCGAGGCTTTTCCAGATCTTGATGCTCCATGATCACCTCTAACAAAATAACACAATTTAAGTATTGAAAAATTCCGGAAAGAAAGTATTTACGTACGTACAAATTCACAGTAATGAGTTTTAAGTGAATCGATTTTAATGAAATTCTACATTATGAGATTTCAGTATATTTTAAGATGCAGACCTTACGGGTCCAGTATCTCAAAATTCTACTCAAAGGGTAGGAAGCTTTTCTCATAAAATTTAATACTTCTTAAGTACTTATGATAATTTCTTATTCATAAATACGTGGGAACGAAAAATCATTTTCCTCTTTTGTCGTTTCTGGACTCAAATTACATTTTTGTGTGTATTAGATGATTACATTAAATTATGTCACTCTGGTTATGTTTATTTGGCAATTTATTCAGGAGTACACAGGCCTATTTTTTTTTTTTTTTTTTTTTTTGTTTAATACCTTCGGACTAGATAAACTGATTTTTATTAAATTTTGAACGATGGTTTCAGAATTAGAGTTACTGATGCCATTTAATTTTGATTACAATTGATCAAGGGGATAGGGAGAATCCATGGGTTTCGTGTAACTAAAAATTTTAAAAGTAGAAAACATTTTTACTTGGATACTTATATACTTAAATGATACACCTAATTGCCCTCCTAAGTAGTAATCCGTCGAGAACGAAGACCACGGGAACTCTCTATTCCAGCTTTTTATAGTTTTTCAAATAACTAAAAATAAAAGTTAAGAAATAATACAGAGTGCACCCAATAGATACGCGCCAAATAATTAATATTCTTAAAATTCTTTAAGAAATAACATAATACTCTACTGTATTTTGTAGGTGAACAAAAAATATTTATATCTATTTATTTTTCTCACAATAGATGCTAGAAATGTCCTCCATCTGCTTCTACACATGCCTCAACACGTTTCTTCATGTTAGTTGCTACTTTTCGGATGGTTGCTGCACTTATACGAGATATTGGATATTTCGTCTTCGATGTTGTGCTTAAGTCGGTCGATTGTGTGAGGAATGTTTTTAGAGACATTATCCTTCAGATGTCCCCAAAGAAAAAAGTCAGGGGTAGTTCAATCTAGCGATCTAGGCGGCCACAGTCCACGAGAAATGATGTGTTTCTCAAAGAACTCACGCAACATTATCACTGGGCAATTTGCTGTGTGCGCCGTTTCACCGTCTTACTGCAGCCATCAGTCTCGTTTATCAGCCTTTAACAGTGCCACGAATTGTATGATGTTCTGGTAACGTTTAGCTGTTATCGTTTCCATGAAATCGCACGCCAAACTCCAACCTTCTGTGAATGTAACGGGGTCTCAAGGAAAATGTGAAGGTTGTCTGAACTCCAGTATCTGTCTTACTGGCTGTTTACGTAGCCACTTGCAGTCTTTTTCCCCTATCACGTTCTCAAAGCTCATGCACAACGTAAATGCCATAGGGACGGAGTTTCAGCTTCTTCGTGGCTCTCCGAACACTCCTGTAAGACATTCCGGTTTGTTGACGCAGTTTCGTAACGACTTTTCTGATGAACATAACAAGGATACGCGGATACATTCCAGGACGCATCACTTAAAACCGTAGGTAGGCCGGACCGTTTACATTCATCCAAATTACCGGTTTCTCTAAAACGAGTGACTACGAGTAAAATCGTTGAATTATTAGGCACCCGCTATTCAGGAAAAAACTACCCTAACGTCTTCCTGACATTTTAAGAATGAGTGCGATTTAAAGTAACCTTCAACAATGAACGCACGATGAGCCTCGGAGAATCGCATGTTTGTCCGCTTACAGCTTACTCACCATTGCCATCAAAAAGAAGAGAAACTATCTATCTACCTATTGTGTGCCACTCTTCTACCACAAGGTCACCCGTTGCCAAACACACACATTCGCGCCGGCAAAAAACTAAATTATTTCCTCAATATGTTTTCGATTTAAGGTTGCGTATCTTTTGACTCACTCTGTATATTAACATAATTACTCTTTAAAAGAGATTAATATACAGTTAGGGAAAAACAATTTACAATAGGTTTTAAGAATTAATAAATTATAAAGGTGCTACTGGTTCAAATAAAGTTAATATCAGTACTGTAATATATTCAATATACTTCAGCGACCTACGTCGCGAAGTGATTTCGTCTCTTCTTTTCATCCAGAAGGTTCTGGGTTCGAATCCACGTTAAGTTTGGTTTTATTAACACACTGCAAAACGTTTTCTCTCTTCAAAGGTTGTAGATTGGGCGGTTAGCCCAGTAACAATAGTAATTTTTATTGCTAAAACAAAAAAATACCTAAAATAAATATTCATTTTTACGCTCTTACAATGGTTTTTTTTTCTGGAAGCTGATCCAATTATTTCGCTTTTAATCTTTATTTGAAGCTGTTCATACTATTGTTGGATTTTTAACCCTCACGTAGCGGTTTCCTTTTCTGCAAGTAACAATTCCGAGTGAAAAAAACAACAAAGTTAATACACAGTGTTCAAAAAGTGACGCAACCTTATGGAAGAATGTTTCTTTCTTTTGTTGCATGTTTAATTGAGGGAGAATGGGTTCACAATGCAGCAAAGGATATTCAAGTTCTCCCAGTACATTGAACGTGCAAGTTATGTCCAAACCCAGAATGCCTTCACAGAAAAGTATGGTGTGAATGAACCAAACATGTCCTCCAAGCGGCTGTACGAAAAGTTGAGACAGGGAATGTGGCAGATACTGCCAAAAATGGTCGGCCGAAACTGCTAACACCAGAAACATTGATCAACGTTCAAGCTGCATATTCTGTTAGTCCTGGTTTGTGCGACGCCTATCTAGCCATTTTCTCCGTTTGTAGTGCCCACAAAATTACGTGTAAGTGTTTAAAGATGCATCCGTACAGAATTCGTGTTACTGACACTGTGTTCCAGACACTGGAAAACGTGTAGTGTTCTGTAAGTGGTTCATGTCATCTGTAAAGTCAGATGAAAAAGAACAATGACTGGTTTTACGACACGGTTCCACCTTGATGGATACGTGAATGCAAGAATTCACGCATTTTGTGAAAGGAAAATCCACATCAGCTGCACGGACAAAAAGTGGGTGTTTGATGTGCAATGTCACGTAGGCGATTCTTCGTGACATTATTTCATGGCACGGTGAACAGTTACCGCTACATACAGATGGTGCAATAATTTGTAAACACTATACCTGAAGACCGGCTGCAGTACACGTGGCTTCAACAGGACAGTGCTACGGCTCATACAACCAACAAAACACTATGACTTTCTGGATCAGTGTTTTCATGGACAAGTGATTTCGAAGAGGTGCGATCTCCTGATTAATTCGATCTCCTCGATCTCCTGATTAATTCCTTCCTGACATTTTTTTGTGGGGATACCTTAAGGATGCTGCTTACGAAACTCATCATCGCATCATTCCCGAATTGCAGAACGAAATTGGACGATGTGTCGCTGAAATTCCTCAACAAACGTTACAACATATATTTAAGAGCATGCAACGTCGTATTCAATAATGTGAATCGCATAATGGAGGCCACTTTCAGCAACTATTGCAACTTATTAATTTGCCACACAAGGTTGCGTCACTTTTTGAATATCCTGCATAAGTCGCTGGATTATTCTACGTAAGACTGTTTGTAACAAAAAGCATCAGATATTAGAGGTAGTAAACCACTAATAATATTATATATAATATTATAGAATATTAGTGGTTTACTATTACCTTTGAAAACAAATCAAAAATACATCCCTGGCTGAAAAGCATTCTTCTGAATATACCGTTCTGTATATTCCTAACAGCGGATAGTGGATGTAAAAAAAAGCTACAATGAAAGCCGACTTTACAAGTGAGATTCTCAGAACGATTTTTTTTTCTACAATTAAATAAAAGTTATGAAGTAGAAAAGAATAAGTATTTCGTGATTAGTCAAACCTCATATAAATTTTGTTATTTCCAAAAGTTAATTTCAATTATATTATCTTAATAGATACGTAAATACAAATTTCAATTACCTCTTACTAAAAATATTCAAAAGTATTTCATTTTTAAACGATCCTGCCATATAATATGAAAATATTAATAGATTTACATCAAATTAAAAAAATCATAATTGTAAACATTATAACTGATCAAGTTACGAAGGTCTATGCGCAAATCACATATATATCTTCAGTCTGCGCATAAATATACAACACAAAGAACGGAAGCCGTTAAAAAACTCAAATCAAAAAGTGTATCTACTGTATAAAAAATATATATATTTATACTAAACAAACGCACTGCACGTAATTTTATTCACATTAAGCCCCTATTGTTCACAACCATCTCTTTCATAATAACTTGATTCCGCCTCGTTCTCCACTGCAAACAAATCGATTATGGGTCAGGTGAAGTATAGAAACCTGCAATATTGTCGGCCTCCAGGACATAAATTACAGTCGTATCCCGATCCGATCGTTAACACTGTTAGTCGGTCTCAATAATTCAGTAAGCGATATTACTGTATAGAAAAAATATATATAACTAAATAATAAATATGTAATACTGCATAAAAAAAATAATTTATGATAAAAAATATAACTTTTTTAAAACTAAAGATAATTATTTATGTTTTGAAAAATAAATTAATAAATCGAATTAATAAGAAACAAATTAGAAATTAAATATGTCTGCCGATAAATTATTCTTACATAGATTTATGTAAAAACACATACACATACAAAACATTCGCGCGCTCTCTCTCTATTTATCAATGAATCATTGAAACTGACAATGTCGGTCATTCATCAATTTTAAATTCATTCATACAATTAAAATTGGAGCGGTTTTTTTTAAATTTATACTTTCATTTAATGATAACTGTTTTACAGTTATTAGAGTTTTTGTGAATTTAAATTCATGTTAAACAATAAATAAGATAAGATATAAACAACATTCACACAACACAATTAAGAGAGAAAAAAAGATATCGATTAATTTAAAACTAACATAACAAGTCAACAAAAAAAAAAAATCTATAAACAGTTGGTATACGATTACAATTTGTTCAAGGGCTTCTGGATTTTTTGGTGGAATGTTGAACCATTTAAATTCCAGCGGTTTTAAAACTAATGATAAAATTGAGGTTATATAAGCATAGCAGATTCACTTGATTAATGACGTATATGAATTTCTTCTTCCATTCACTAAAAAAAAAAAAAAAAATACTACTAACCATCGCTTACAAAATTAATTCCCATCAATTAATTACAATATTAGTAAATTATTTCTAATTTTACAAAGCACATTAACATTTTAATTTTATTCACTATATAATAAAAGTTTTAAAACATGTATAAATTCTATTTTTATGTTCTTTCAAATATAGAATAAAACATGCAACTCACCACTGTAAAGTGCATTCAAAGAAATATTTTTTGATAATTAAATCAGAAAACAGATTTAAATAATTATCCACGCTCATTAGTAAATTGACTTTTTATAAAATAAATAAAATCATGTAACGATATTCGTTATAATTTTTAACTGACGAACATCTTAAAAATAAAGATTTAATATTTTATAATTAACTCTTAATTAAATTAACATAAAATATCATAATCATGATGAGGCAAATACATTTTTTTTTCTCTTTAAGAATAATAATATTATATCAAATTGATATTTTTTTACATTATTTTCTTCTTTCTGAAATATGTCTATCTTTTTAATTTAACAATAGTGAAAAGCATTAAACACCTATCATTAAAAAAAATCGTTAACGTCAACTAAAAAACATTTTAAATTTATTATTGAAAAATTAATAGATTATATTGAAGCAACATTATTATATTAAATTACGGTATATATAAATAAATAAAATAAAAAAAATAAAAATATATATATACAGAGTGTTTCTAAAATAGCGGGTTGGCTATACTTTTGCATTCTGCCTGTAAAACTAAACACCCTCTGTCCGCCATTTTCTTATTTTTATATAAAAATTGATATCTCAAGTTCGGATAGAGGAATCATATTAATATATTGTAAGCATCTTTGTAATAGAGTTTTAAAATTAGCAAAAAATCAGGACTTAAATACCTTAGCAAATTACAAAATGGCGGCATTTTAATTTTCAATCCGTTATATTTCCATAAGTATAAGTTTTATCAAAACGTATGTTATTACTAAAATATTAAGCCTTTTACTTTGAACAAAATGACCTTTTATTTTTTTTAAATCGGTTAAATAGCCGAGGTATGGCAGAAAATTGATGTTGTAATTTTGTATCCGTTTTCATGACTTCCACTTTACGTTCAGTTCGATTAAATATTAATTGTTTTTATTTATTGTTAATTCTAATAATGTAAATTAGTATAATTGCACATAGAACCTCAGAGATACCTTAATACAATACAAAAAAAAACCATCAAGATTATTCAAACACCGTTTCAAAAAATTGTTAATCAGCTGATATTGCAAACCTATGAAAAAAATTAATTCATTCTGATAAAAATAAGTAAATAAATGATCAGCTGTTATTTCCAAACTATGGACAAAATTGGTTACTTCATGCTTTTAAAATCTTTTTTCACAATTCAGTATGTTTTGTTTTATAATAAAGTTAAATTTAAGTAACCTGTATTCATTTTTTTCTTAAGTAATTTATATGAATCTTTTTAAAATTAGATTTTCTACATATCTAACTTTAAAAAAATACAACTTAATGAAACATTTAACAAAGTTTTCTTACGTTAAACCTAAAATTGTGTTATTTTTTACCCCCAAGTTTAGTGTTTTACCTCAGATATCTTTTAAACTAATGGAGGTACAGTTCTACGGCCCATTATTTTAATATTTTCAGGTCAAAAATCAAAAGAAACAACTAAATTCGTCCCCTTAATTTACCTTCCCAGAATTTAAGGATGTCTTCATTTCCCCGGGGGAACCGAAATCCGAGCGAAATATTTCGCTAACCATAACTTGCTAATGAAGCGTTTTCGGGAGTATGTTTATATGAACTTTTTTTCTGTTTTTAGCTATAGAATCAACTCCCGAGAGATTATCGTATGGTTTTATATATATATACAGAGTGTATTACGAAATTCTCCCAGAACATAACATATACTACTCTTGAAAATAATGGAAAAGGTTCATATAAACATTTGTCCTAAAATGCTTCGTTTGCGAGATACGGCTAATGAAAGATTACCGCTCGGATTTCAGCAGGAAATGGTATCTCGGTGAAATGAGGTCATACTGAAATTTTTAGGTCAGGAACTTTAATTAAGGCGCAGAATTAAAAGACTTCTTATCATTTTTGACCTGCAAAATCGAATAAAGTAGGTCCCTGAAGCGTATGTGAGGTAGTTTTTGAGAAATCTAAGGTGAAATCCAATAATGAGGTAAAAAACCAACCCTATTTTTTATGTTTGACGTACACAATAGCTTTCTTAAATGACTAATAAAATCATAAAATTTGATTATCAAAACTTACAAAGAATTTTTTAATGGTGAGAATATGTTTAATAAGATCAAGGAAAAACCAATAAACTAACTTTTATTATTACAAACAACAAAAAAATGTTATGAATGGTGTTTTTAATCTTAACAATTTATAAATATCAGTGTGTGTGCGCGCGCACACACACACCCAGACTATATTTTACGCGCGCGCGCGTAAAATAACGTTTAAAGCAAATAAGCTCATGTTCTCGTTAACGATTCTAAAAGGATGAACATACACAGTACAATAGTATAAAACGAAATCTACCTAATTTGTTACGTAATTTGTAACTCGTCTTTTTTCTTTATACATATGTATACAAGAGTGATGTGAACTGAACTATAAAAGAAAAAAATATACGTGTAAGATTACATTATTAGAAGACATCAAGAATAACCACTAACGAGGATTCACATCAGGAATTGAATAATGATGATGATAGAGATTGAACAAAAAAAAAAAAAAATTCACAGAAAAGATAAAATTCAACTAATATAGAAAATATTATTAATACGACGATGAAATATAAATGATACATTAAAATTACATTAAATTACCGAAGTATAAAAAAATATTAATTATAAAAACACTATTCGAGAATTTAATAAAATTTACAAATTGAAAATTGTTATATTTGTAAAATAAACAAGGATTTATTTTTTACTTTTAAATATAATATTATGACAAGATATAGAAAACAGTCCGGTCCGGTGTTACTCACAAAGTATGTCTTCGATATTCCCAAACTACTAACGTATTCAAGAAATTGTCATTTTAAACCTGTCTGACTACTTCATTCATTCCGTGTTTGGATTTTTAGTTATAACAGGTAAATTATATTTAAACAGCCATTTAAATAAAACGAGATTTTTCAACACTATATAAAACAAGTACGCTTAACAAACTACCTTAAGTTTTTTAAAAAAGAAATATTTTCTCACAGCCTACTTCCTTACATACTTGGCACTCTGTTTCATTATGAACCGTTATTGGATTCTTTTTCCGTTAAGGGTACCTGATAATGAAAGGAACCCTTTACCACGATAAACCAAGCTTTCCTGTAGAAATTATATTTTTTATTTTTATCCACATTAGATATCGAAGTCAGGCCTTCTACATGCAAGTCAACTTAACCCTAGATTTGGCTTCTTGTACAGCCACAGGAATCTCGGACAAGAGTATCAATCTCCACAAGAATACCAAAGACACAATAGCGTTAAATATTACCGCATTTGTAGTGCGGAGCAGTGGATATCTGGCCAAAACCATAATGACCGTAACGTAGAAAAGCATCAAGGATAAGAGAAAAGATTAGGTAGTAACAAAGAAACGATTTAACCACAAAAGGAATAGCGAAACAGGTCGAAAAAGACCAAAAGGAGTGCTTCAAGGCTCATCTAGACAGTAGCATCCATACCACAGACATGGCCTCTGGAGATCGAGTTCTCTCCACCTACGATTGGCTCAGCAGATAACCGGTCACTGATTTTGCGCTGGCTTTCAGAGATATATACTGCAAAAAATAAATACTTTTCTCCACATATAAAAAATTATAACAGTACCAATATAACGGACCAGGATAACGGATTTCTTCCAATTAAGAAGAAAGAGAAAATAATAATGAAAAGAAGAATCCAGAAGAAACTAAAAGAGATCCTTTCCTTAGAGTAACGGGTCGGTTTAGTTCTTTGTAAACAATGATAATGGCACCTCCGAAAGATCTTGTTCGACCAGAAGGGTTAATTATAATCCGATAGCTGTTGTGGAAAGACAAACGTTTTCAAAGATATTTGAATCAAAGCCGAAGATATAAACAGAGTAAGACCGAATAATAAAAATGGCATTCATTAGCACATCAGATAATTCAGCGAACTTTCATAAAAATTTTTATTCAACATTATTAATAAATGAAAAAAAAACATTTCAATCTATATCGAAATTAATAAGGCATAAAACAATACTATGAACAATTACTCTTATATGACAATAAGTGCTTAGAAAAGGTTAATGTAATAAGAATCTTGAAAATAAGGATGAATGTGACACCAAACTCGTTATAACACGTAGTATATACTGCATACTCTCTTACACACACACACACGACCGCGCGCTCCAAGTTACCAGCTCGCCTAACTGATCGTATGACTGACTGACTTTATATACGCATACCATGCCAAATTACCGCCAAGCAATCAAGCGACATACTATTTCATGTACAGACGAGATCAAATAATCATTCCGAATAACTTAAATTACATAGCAAACGATAAAATAAATTCAGCAGGCCGTTTTTAAACTTAATTACATCTTCGTTTTACGGACATTACAAAATATAGCTATTTTTATATGAATTTTTCAATTTCTTAAGGTATTAGTTTATTTACATAGAGTAAAAAAAGATGTTACATATATTTTACAATATTATACAGACTGAAATAATTTTTCCAACCTGCGTGGCTGAATAGGTAGTGTCTAGGTAATTCGTGCGGAAGTCCCGGGTTCGAATCCCCGTCAAGCATGGCTTCTTTTCATAAACGGTACCAATTCCCATTGGACTAATGACGGTAGCTGTTGATGCCCACTTTCTCATAAAAATGAAAGGATCACGAAATAAGGATCACGAAAAAATTCGGTTATCAGATTTCAACGGATATATCCATTTTGACCACCCTGAATCCATTTTGACTAGTTTCGGCGTGACGTCTGTACGTACATAAGTATCTCGCATAACTCAAAAATAATTAGCCGTAGGATGTTGAAATTTTGGATTTAGGACTGTTTTAACGTCTAGGTGTGTACCTACCCTTTTGATTACAATTGACTGGACCAAATGTGTTCAAAAAGCCCATGATCAAACAAAAAATTGGATTTTGGACTTTTCTTAGCTGCAGTACTAAGCCCCCATTAAGAGCTTTTCAACGATATACTTATTTCATTGGTTCTACACTTATAGTCAAATAAAATTTTAATTAATAAAATATTTGGATCTTACAAGGGTAAGGCACATCGGTTCGAATCCGACTTAATCTCCTTTTTTTTTAAATTTAAATGTATTGATTTAAATTTTTATATATAAATTATTCCACATATAATTTTAAGACAAACTGCTTTGTTTTGACTACGAACTTATAGTGAAATAAAATGATTTGAATAAAACGAAAAACTTGGCTACGAGTAATTACCGATATCAGAAAATTGAAATGATCTATGACATGGCGCCAAACTTATTGGAAGCTGCATTTTTCTCATACATAGGTTATTCTTACTTTAACGAAAAGATTTTTATCGATCATTTTGTAGTTTTACGATCAGTCTTCATTATGACAACGACCGTTCAGCACGTACAGGTTTCGTGTACAGAGAACTACAGAATGAGTCAAAAAATAGTCTGCGGTTATTTATTGTTGCAGAAAAGATACGTGTTATCGCTTACCAGATGAGCATGGAAATCGTGTTACAGACAGAAAATTTAATATACAGCAGAGTTCTGCATTCGTGAGTGGCGAAAGAAAGAAAACGAATTTCTCGAAACCTATAAAAACAAAAGAGTATTTCAGCGGAACACGCGAAATATCAGAAAATAGAAGACAACTTTGGCAGCGCCTACATGGAAAGTACGTTGTTAGTTTGGATATGCATTTTCTACTGAAACGTATCAGATGAAAGCCCAGAAATCACCGATGAATAAAATATCGGTAGGGGTGAATTTAAAGCTACTGATGACGCCGATTTCTTTGCCGACATAGTTTTTCTATTCGATGAATGGCAATAGCATTGAGGCTACCACAAGTATACGAAGATAAACTGACAAAGTTTCAAAAATGCATCATAAATTTACGAAATCGGAATAATTATTCCCTACATAAAATCGGAAATACGAACCGGATACTGGTTACCTTCTAAATGCCAACAACAATTTAAAAACGTAACTGCGGTGTGTTTAGATATGAACTGACGGTTAGGAAAAACAACTTTGCTCGGTGATGCTGTCAATAGTTTCCGACGGGAAATAATTACCCCTAACGCAATTTGTAAAAAAAAAACAATAACAGAAAGGTGAAAAATTTATCCAAAAAAATAGGCAAATAATGAGATAACACTGAACCGGATTAAATGCATCTTCTTGGAGCGTCGACCAGGGGGCTTTATTACGAAAACCAACCGTACTTGAAACGGAAACTTTTAGAGGGTCATACGACCGATGATAAAAACGAAGACTGATTGCTTGAATGTGTGATCAGGTTTAATTATCGCGAGTGGAATGACATCTATTCGTAAACCTCTACATATCTGCGTAAACAGACCGTTTAAAAACTCCATAAATATTAGAAAAACGGAGAACCAACATGACACTACATCTTGTGGATAAAATTAAGAAAGTGTCTTTAATACAGATTGATTATCAAGTGGATTATTGCGGTAGTGATACCGGATGATTTTATTAAAAATATCTTTCAAGAAATGTTGTACTTCTAATACTCGCGATGGAAATGAGGACGATTATTTATGGTTAAACGATTGCCAAGGTAACTGCAATTCTACGGAAGACACCAAACTTGGGTACCGATGACAGTATTCAGTTAAGTACCTATTATAATTTCTATGTTTTTAATTAAATGTTTACAGCATATACTGATTTAGCTAAATTATGTAAATAACTAATACTTTTATAAATTCAATTAGCCGGCCCGTCTAGCCAGAATCTGGGTCCTCAGAGCCCAGGCAACCCCGGAGCCAACTCAGGGGCTCCACGGGGCCTACCTTAGGGCCGCAGAACTTGCTTAGCTCACCATTCCTGTATTGCAGGAAGAGATCAATATTACTACGGACACCTTGGACACCCGTAGAGCTCGCTTCGGTCGCCATTCCCGTCTACCCAGAGGGCTCAGCCCCCGAACCCCCTAATCGTTCATTATCCACATGTTTGTGAGAATAATACATAACAATTAAAGTATTCAGACTTTATAGATATATGTAAAAGAAACTAAATTACAAAAAAAAAAAAAAAAACAGAATAATAGTACCTATGGTAACTAAAGTTAAAAGGTTTAAAGGTTAAAAGGATTAATCTTTTTTTACTTAACGAATATCTTAAATTTACAAATTCACCCACCTTGGGGGTGAAGAAATAATGAATATTTTTAATATTTTAAACTTCAAAGAAGCTAGGGCGTCGGTCTTGGCTTAAAACCTTCCACGGTATAATACAAATGTATCCAGAAAATTTGAAAGCAATCGATCGGTAGGTACTTCGAGATTTTTCGAAATTAAATATATCTAAATACCTTCACAGTTATGCCAAGAAACATGAGTAAATATTTAGCTACGATTGATCGAGTAATCTTTTTGTTTATTTCGAACAAACAAAAACCCTATTCGTCTTTATATAGTATAGATCTTCTACGGTGATTTTATTAATAAAATGGAAAAAGAATAACAATATTATTTTTAGTTTTTTCAATTTCTCAAACATGGGTGTATACAGTAATTCATTCAACATTTAATAACTATTTTATTAAAAACTGATTTGAAAAACAATAAAATTTACAGAAAATATTTCATACACAAAATTAGCATTTATCATTACGGTCTTTTTATTTTAAAAAATAAAAATATAAGTGTTAAAGATACATTACTATAAATGATATAAATTCTAAATCAATATCGATCTACAAATAAAGGAATAAATACTGATAAGTAAGTTATGTTGGTCATGGTTGAAATCGATCTGAGTTTTGATTTGCTTATTTTAAATATCCTTGATAAAACGACCACAAACGTTTTAAAATAAATAATATCTATAGAATGATTAAATATATAAATTTAAAAAAAATACATACATCACATAAATATTACTATTATTAATATTACAATTACAGGCTGACCGTTCTTTTACATCTACGTCCCGCAAATAATATATGAAAAATTAATAAGTGAAAGATAAATTTATCTTATAGTGTCCCACTAAGAAACAGAGAAACATTCAGGACATCTACTGGTGAAAATAATGAACTAAGTTCATATAAATATAAGACTGGAAAAGCTCTGTTTTCATATTAGGTACAGAAAGAATAACACGATTTCCTGTCTATTTTTCATCTGTTTTGGTTCAATAAAAAACCGATTTTTAATAATTTTGTGTACTTTTATAAGCTGTATTTACATTAATTTTCTCAGAATTAAATTCTCTACGATTTTTCTTATTGATTCTTCCGCGTTTATTAGTCATTTACTAACTTATTAGTCATATAATAACGGAAATAAAAACTACTTCACCCAATCTCAATGAATAACAAAAAATAAAAATTATATTTAATATTTTCAAAACTAAATCCATGCGTCTCCGATCACGAGTCCAGTTTTTCGACAGTATTTGATGCCGCTTAAAACATAGATATTTATAACGACTGTAAATATATCTATAAATTTATTAAGGCGCTTTGAAGCGCTTGATAAATCACTGTTTGGTGCTCATATGTGTATTAATCGTATAAACCTACATTTAAAAAATGTTAATTTATAATTGCGTTTACGAATGTGCAATCTTTTCTAACGAAAAAACTAACAACACAGTTGTAGAACTTTACAGTCATGCCGCTGAAGCCGCGTTCGGAAAAGTAATACAACTGTGGGTCGTTTCTGACGCACAGCTTACACACACATACAAACACAAGTTAATTTAGAATATTTATCATTTTATTTAAATAAAATATTTTTTTCGTTTATTTAATTCAATCATTCTAAATACGCGCGCATACCGTATTTAATTCGCGCGAGTGTATCGGTACTAGCGGCGACGGTCGGCACTAACTATACTAATGTAATTTCACAACTTACATAGAACAAATTTCTCTTGTTCGCTCGGCAGACTGGTGTAACCGCGAGGCTTAACGCACCCAGTACCGAGTCGACCGGACGATCGAGTTTGAGACCCACCGAGTTACTTTTTTCACTTTAAATATTATTCATTTATTTAATTATACCGCTCACCTCTGACATCACAACATAGCAGACGACTACAACAGCTGTACGTCAGTGCTACCAACTTTTGAAATATTAACTAAATAAAATAAAATAAATAATTGAAATTTAAAGTTTAAAAAATAATTTGGTTAGCAATCCTGTATAGTTTTAAATTTCTCAGTCCGAGAGGATGAGGGAAAAGGGAATTTCCCCCGGGGAAAATTTCCTTTTAAGGAAAACTTCAAGATGGTGGACTGAGACATTAGCACTTCTAGTTAGTGGTGACAGGAGAGGTTACTAGTGACGCAATATGCCTACTTAGACACTTGTTTACACCATTTTTGGGGGTGGGGTACGATTTTTCAAATATTGCTACCTTCTTTATATCGCTAACAAATATGCCTAAGAAAAATATGACCTCAATTAGACGAAATCTCGAGATACTTAGGGTGACCTTGCTCTACAGTCTCACCTCCTTGACCTCTTAAGTTGAAAATTTAATGGCATCAATGCCACATATACAGAAGTAATCTGACCAAATTTGGTCAAAATCGGTTCAGTAGTTCTGGAGGTATATGATGATTTAGAGGCCAACATCGAAAACACCCGCACACACGTACATACGAACATTAACATTCGGAAAATTTCCATCCGGTTTTTTGGGTTCCGTAGGTGTCAAAACGTCAAGATCCGGTGAAAACCGCATATGCCCAAATTGGACCGATTACAATACTTTCCCTTCTAGAGCTACAGCTATGCTGAATCGATATCTAGACGGGAAAGTAAAAATTAGTCGCTTATTAAAAATTAACAATATCTACCTTTACCAAACAGAACTGTTTTTGTGTAATTCAACACAATACTTCAGCTTATGAAAAAGGAGCTTATTAAACTTCAGTTGTCATTTTCAATAAAGAACCGAACTATTAACAAAATCTACTCAAGTATTTATTTAAAATATAACTTATTATTTATTTATTTATTGAATGCCAAAAAAAGTTTTAATACAAATACAAAGACTGCAATAATAATATACGAAAGATACAATAATAATACAAAGTAAATACATTCATACATAAATAGTTAAATAAATACTAACATAAATATACTCGTAAATAATATAATTATACTGATAATTGGCACCGACCGACAAAAGGACAAAACAACCCTCTTTCGCTGGTGGAAGTAATCAGTCATTATATGTTTCGCTAATACTATATATATAATACATTATAAAACAATAGAAATAATAAAAAACAAAATATACGAATGCACTGATCACAACTGTTAGAAATTAAAAAAATTTCTTTTAAAAAACATTAGCCTACCGATGAATTTTTAAATACTAATTAAAAATTAAAAACCCTGAATTTTCTGCATAATATGTGATCAAAAGATTTTCAATAACGACTTCAGAACTGTGAATTATATTTTTATATTTAGTAACATCATTACATAACAAATTTCAAATCAATGTTACATTATTTAGCAACATTATTTCATGTATTTATATTTTAAATAATCAATATGGATTTTAATCACATCTATTTTTTATTTTATTATTAATTGTGTATTCTGTGACGCTATTCTAATGAAGATCTTACCGCGGTTTCCCTTGATTAATCCAAGAAAGAGCTATGACACCTCCTTTTTCTTATCAGTGAAGCAGAATATCTACCCACTTCTGACAGGATTTCTAGAATATATCGTTATATATAGATCAGAATAGTAAGATTTATTTATAATAAAACTGTAACATACATTTGACTAATTGATGACGAAGTAAAAGGGTTGGTTAATTATTAGTAAACCAAATTTTGATCACAGCTCGAGTAATTATTTGAAATTAAACATAATAAAAATGTATCAACACTGTTCCATAAATCAAGTAAAAAAGTAAAAATAATTTTGAAATAGTGTGATGAATTTTGCTCAAATCAATTTACATAAAAACTTAACAGAATAAACAATTACTACTAATTCTAACCCTGCTATTTGTTTCCATTAAGATGCTTTCCGAGACCTGAAGAAACAGCGAGGATTGATATACGGTCCGATGATAATGTACAATGAGAGAAATATTAAATTGCAATTCAAAAGCTATTAACAAAATATAAAAAAAAAAATAAATCTCCGACGTATAATTCTATTTGATCGATAATCTTTTAATTTATTACACAGCGGAAATATTAGCATTAATTTTAAAAGTTAACAAAATAAATGTTTTCCTGCTAAAACGTCAATCATTATTGGGTAATGTATGATATGAGAGAAAAAGGATCTGACAGAGACAGTAAAACTATTGCTTTGATATATTTATAAAATGGTACCATAATTGTGAACGATGAGACGAAATACCTCTCAAATACATAAGTACATTATGAATGTCAAACGTGCCTTTGGGGAAAAAACTAATGATTATGGAAATAGTTCTCAACGGGGAAAAATACTACAGATGAAGGAAAACACTGGCTTCTTGTAGCTAAATTATACGGCAAAAAATACGAGTAATTTACACATCCCTCCTCTAAAAATCAATTATTAACGGTCTTTGTCATTTTAACTGTAAAATAAACGGGGAAAATACATTTAAAAAGAATTGAATTTAGCAAAGGGGTTGAGTCCCCGTTATTCAAATAGCGTTCAAACCGTCTGCGTAAAAGGTTAAAAAAAAAATGCATCGTAAATTTGTTGAAAACACCTGTTCAGACGTTCGATGGGAAATGCAAATAAAATATACAAAAACTATCATCAGGTAGTTACAGAGATCTCATCGCGTTCAGTAAATTAATAAAATTCATCAAAGCGAATAAAAGAGTAAATCATTAATTTATTGTATACATTGCAATAGACAGAACAAGTATTATATCTGAACTCTTTACAATAGATAGCATATTATACAAAGACCTTTTCTGATCGAGTAAATACAATATTTATATCGAAGTAGGGGTTGTAAAAAAATTACTTAAAAATAAAATGTTACTGATAAATCACATTAGTCAAACGCTACACCCAGTTTAAGATCGTACAAGTACTGTATATTCTAATGAAAAAAGTAAGAAGGCAGAATAAGGACTTCAGGTAGGAGTTAAAGAAGCCTAGAAGGATACATCAACAAGCAAGCAACCTACGCTTGATTTACAACGTGTGGACAGAAAACACATTATGCATGTTAATAAAATCAAGCAAGGAGCAGCAGGATATTTGTGCATGCGTGCGTGCGTGCGTTTGCGTGTATGTAATAGCTTACTACTCTTGTTCATCCCGTTTGGTAATCTAACTTGCATCTAGAGTTGGGACTACAGACGTATAAAACGATACATAAAACATTATATAACATCAGATTAAAATGCCACTGCTACCTAAACGAAAAAAACAACAACAAAAAAACCCATAAAACTGTTGAAAAAAACAGGTAGTGGCAATAAAGCTCTGAGCAAGCAAAGAAGAGAATAGTGATTATGATGGAACGACAGGATAGTGTTAGAACAAAAGAATAAAAGATACATTATGATACACGACTTTATATTGACTGTTGACCAATGACAAAACTCAGAGCGAATTTAAATATCGCACCGAGGCCGACTTATTTATCTTATATATATGCTTATAAACGAGGTGTTTGACGTAGATTTGAAAGATGTAACATTTGTACTCAAACCACCTTAATAGGATCGTACGGTCATCTGCCTATAATTATATTGGATACTAACTGGTATATTATACTACATCATAACAGGGCGATCTTCGATTTATTACTTAGCTAAATTCGTAACGTCATTATCCAGATGTAGTATCTTCGATATTAAAGAGTACGTTTAAAAAAATTTGTTAGCATAATTTTTTCATCAGATAAAAAAATCCCTTTCGGCACACCGGAAGGCGGAGGTACATTTCACGGGTGCTAAGTAGGGGATAAAAAAATCTCCACCTTAAAGTTAAGAAAAACTCCAAATTTACTCAATACAATGGTTGGATATGAAAAAAAGTTTCACATGTTTAGCATACGACAAGCCTCATTTTCTTACAATTCCAGTAGCATTTTAGTCATCCCTTGCTGTAAGGGTTGGTCATATAAAAAATTGTTACACACAAAAGATTAGAGGTAATGTTTAGAGGACTAACGATCACTTTAAATCAACTCGATATACTTTAGCTATTAAGGAAGGTATGATTTTTTTGTCTTCGAAACCCCATTTTTGCATCCCTTTATCTAAAAACTTTACTTAGATAAGTTTTAGGCTCTTACCCAAAGAATAGTAGGAACTAAACGAATTCGATATTTTACTTAATACGAAAGTTATAGCGATATTTTGTTTTTTTCGAAAAAGGCCCCTCATTTCCACCCCCATGAGTCGATTTTACCCATTAACTAACTCGACCGAGATTTTGGGTCGTTATATTTTATGTATCAATTTGAAAGTGATTGGCGCAAAATTACGGGAGTTATCGTGTCACAAGAAAGTGAATATATATATAAACTTCTGAACTGATGGTGGTATTGGGGTCTGAGGGATGTGAAACGTGAAGATATGTCGGAATTTTCCGGAAGTCAAATCATGGTACCCATTACAATAGGTACCTTTCTTATGAAATCTACCAAAAAATATTCAGCTCGTATACAGCGTTCATAAAATGCTAACAAAATAGAAAATTACAAACAACATTAAGGTAACTTCTGATATTACCAAAGGAGTAAATCGACGTGATATTATTTTTCTTCGTGTATTTTTTTTGCGCTAAATCTACCTATCAGATAAAAATATAATAAATTAATTAAAAATTTTATATTTATATTAATATTAACGATAAATGAATAGAAACTGTAAACTGAAGTTCAATGAAACTGCTAACTGATACAAATAGATTTACTTATTCGGTGGGCCGACTTTTCAGTATATCTCAGTACTACAATCCCGGTCAGGGCTTTTTGTGGCGCAACTGGATAGAAAATAAGAGATTCCAGATAGAACCACAGGTACAATCGTCCCTACCACAACATAAAAACAAAAAGAATGAGTAACTCCTATTAGCACGGATGATTTTATTGATATCTAACAAAACCCAAAAAATATTACCAGAAGGAAGGAAACGGACGGATAATGAAAAACTATTGTAATGAAAGGAATCTATAATAGGAACGGAAAACTAAACAAACTTATCCAAAGGATTGCTTTAAGGGCATCTTTACCTTGGACAGATGGAAACAGTGTATTTCGGATTAATGATTTTGCAACAAGTAATTCAAATATGTGCTGAAAGCAAATCGTTTTCAATCATACACTACAAAGCTCTTTGACAACACACGTTCAAATACTTCAGGAAAACCCACATCAATTGTTTGTAATGTGAAAGTATCCGATATATTATAAGATGTACGACTGACAAACAGAAATAGAAGCTTAGCTTTACTCTCCTTGGGCATTTCAGTTAATAATTTGGCTTTTTGTGCAACTTCCGGATAGAAATCATCCACAGGGAATGTTCCACTAAGCTCTAATAAACAACAACCAAAATTTTCCAGCATGGAAAGTATTGAATAAGAATCAGGGCAGACCAAACATCTGTGGTTTTTGCCTAAGTAAGAAAAAAGTAAGGAAAGAGACTCTATTGCTGATGTTTGGGTTCTAGTCACGCCTAATTCTGACTAAGTAGTTAGATCTCAAATAAAGGATAAGAACATTATTCACTGGTAGCTCTCTACAATGTGTCCTAATGAGACTAAACCTCAAGACATCCGCAAAACTACAATAAAGGAAAATTGTTGAAAAAATGTTCTAAGAACAGTGATAAAATATTACTTTTCTATTTTTTATGGCCTTTCATACCAAATACTTCAAAACGAAACATTTCTACTGTAATCATACCATTTGTAAGGAATTCTGTAAAGATCCATTAGTATTCAACATAAAATTACGTTATAATTATTGCTGTTAGACGATAAAAATCATCATTACTGGCATCAGACGCTGAGGTGTTAGTTATAAAAACTCTTTCGATTTTAATAAAACTATTCCAACATTTCTTTATCATCTTTGGATGCAAATATTGTGATCAGAAGTTTCAATTTTACTGATGAACTTAAGTAAAATAGATTAAATTCTTAATTATTTATTGTGAGAGTCTTAAAATATTTTTAGAAATCTGAACCCAAATATTGTCTAACATTAGCGTATTACGGTACAAAATACAGAGTTGAATTCTGTGTAAGCATTTCATTCTCATTATCCAAAAAGAAAAAACAGTTTTTACTTATAAAAGACACTTTTCTTGATGTATAAACGCCTGTTTTATATAAATAATAGCTAAAAACTGCCTTTTCAACTTCATCCATAAACCATCCATGGAGGTACACTAAAGAACGATCCGTATGAGAGCAAACGTGCACTATGTGACAGCGGCCACAGCCAGCGGCCGGTTCTGGCCACATTGAATACGGCCGAACAAACGGCCAGCGAGGTGGTGGCCGCGCCTTCGCCGTCCAACCACAAGAAGGATGTCACCGAGGCAGCTGCAGTTGTGTATTTATATAATATTTTGAAACGGCAAAAAAAAAAAGTATTGGAACATCCAATTTTACAAAGTTGTTTTTCAAAAGCGATGTTTTATATTTTTGTGATTTGCATCAACGTGAAAAAAGATTTTCCAATTTCACAAGAATGTCAGTCAAGAGTTTTGATGATTTATGAAATAAAATTGCAGACAACATAAGAGGTATAGAAATATCATTATATGTGGACAGAAAAGTTTTGTTGGAATATTCAACAAAACGGAATTCTAACGGATATGTTTCCAACGGAAGACAGATCCATAAACCTGGTCTTTCTTTAATTTCAGAAATTAATTTTTCTGTATTGAAATCAATTTCCGACATTAAATCAATATTTTTAAAAAAAGGTCAAGAGAAAACAACAAATTTGAAAAATATACATTTACACTTTTTTGCTAAATTACAATTTAATATAATTTTGCATACATTTGCACAAAACTGAACACGATCGCTGTCTGATGGCATACTGGCCCCCCGTCTGGCGTGCGCGTTGTCCCATTACAGTTAATACACATTTTGGTCGCAAGATTTCGGTTGATCGTGGCGACCAGAACGACAAATCTCTGGCCGCACCGGCCAAGGGCGCGTTCATTCACACGAGTTCCGAACAAATTGGGCGCTTGCAGCACTGCTTTCCTGGCCGTGCAAGTGTACGTTTACCGTGAGATGGTAACATACAGATTCGTATGTGGAGATTGTTATGGTGATCTCGTCAGTCATTTTTAGGATACGGTACTTTAAATGTGTTGTAATTTTATCAATTATACTGATTTAATTTCTAACAGCCAAAAGGTTCTAATTACATTACGTCATCTTTAGTTAATTATTTCAACATAAGTACATTAGCAATCTTATAAAGGAATATATATATAGTTTTTCTATTACTTTCATAGATCTATTAATTCTTCCCTGCATACCCAATAAGTGTTCACAGATAAGCAAAACTAAAATTTAATTAATATACAATTTAAAAAGATACTAAAATAAATGAATAAACATAAAACGAACAGCAGCGTCATATAATTAACACAAAGAAGTAGATATCCCTACCCCATTAACTACAA
This sequence comes from Lycorma delicatula, assembly GCF_047948215.1. Taxonomy (NCBI): domain Eukaryota; kingdom Metazoa; phylum Arthropoda; class Insecta; order Hemiptera; family Fulgoridae; genus Lycorma; species Lycorma delicatula. The sequence goes on from NC_134459.1 coordinate 39,316,766, forward strand.
ATAATAAACAACTTATGAAATAAATTACTATCTTTCTGATATCAGTATTATCTTAGACTAAATACTGTATTTTAACCAATCCCTACGAATTTTACATTTTTTTCAAATAAATAAGATAACCCCAGATGGCCTTGACCAGTAGTATATAAATTAATGTAATTTATTTATAATTAGAATTATTGTTAAATAGGAAGCACAAATATACAGTTATAGAATATTATTTATACAATAGTTAGTGTCTCATGATCTCCCATGTTATTCATAACCAATACTGTAACATGTTTAATGGCTTATATGAATAAGTTACATCTTTAAAGACTATCTAAATAAATTTGTTCCTAAAAGATTATTACATAATATAAATTTTTACAAGATAAAGTTTTGATCATTTATTCTAATTAAAAATTAAAGAGCTTTATAACGAAACTATTTCCACGAAATTTAACTAAAATATTCAAAAACACGATTTATTATAATGAATCAAACAAAAAATAATATAAATGTAGAAAATTAAAAAAAAGAGCCTAAATCTACAATACATTCGAAGAAAGGAGACCTCTATATATTATAATAATACCACGCGATCAGGAGAATCTGTTTAATCTGAATCCTCCTGGTTTGCCATACACGAATGAGATGTGTTTGAAGAACGTGACATCTCAGAAGTTCTTTTTTTTTGTGTACGTTTTTTCTAAGCATTTAATTAAATGACATTCCTTATCATGAATTTATAACTTCTTTCTTTTCCTGTTTAGCCTCCGGGAATTACCGTTCAGGTATTACATCAGAGGATGAATGAGGATGATATGTATGAGTGTAAATGAAGTGTAGTCTTGTACAGTTCTAGGAGTACCACGTACCTTTAGTTTTAAGCAAAACTAAAATTTAATTAATATACAATTTAAAAAGATACAAAAATAAATGAATACACATAAAACGAACAGCAGCGTCATGTAATTGACACAAAGAAATAGATATCCCCACCCCATTAACTACAAATAGTAAACAACTTATGCAATAAATTACTATTTTTCTGATATCAGTATAATCTTAGACTAAACACTGTATTTTAACCAATCCCTACGAATTTAGTCTTGTACAAGTCTTTTATTTAAAAGTAGTCTTGGACTTTTACTAGGACTTGAACGCTGGAACTCGCGACTTCCAAATCAGCTGATTTGGGAAGACGTGTTCACCACTAGGCCAAGCAGGTGATGACATTTATAATTTAAATACCTCCCTTATACACTGACGGTAGATTTTGTTTCGTCATGAATTTAGTTTAAGTCACAGTAACTAAGATTTAATTAAGAATTTATTTTTAAGATTCAAGTCAAGCAACACCTGATGGACTGTATCACTACTACTACTACTACTACTACTATTATTATTATTATAGTTATAGTAGTACAGTGTTCAAAACGTGATGCAACCTTATGGGAAAATGAGGAAGTTTTAATAGCTGTTGAAGTGGCCTCCATCATGCTACACACATAATTGAATACGACGTTGCATGCACTTAAACATATGTACTTTTGTTGAGGAATTGCAGCGATACATCGTTCAATTTCGCTCTGCAATTCGTATACGGTAGGATAAAAATCAGGAGGGGGTAAATCGGGAGACCGAGGGGGACACAACCCCTTCGAAATCACGTGTACATGAAAACACTGATCCAAGAAAGTCATAGTGTATTGTTGGTTGCATGAGCCGTAGCATTGTCCTGCTGAAGCCACGAGTACCCTAGATGGTTTGCAAGTATACTGTTTACAAATTGTTGCACAATCTGTATGTAGCGTTCGTTATTCATTTTCCCATGAAAGAATGACATAAAAATTCGCATACGTGAATTGCACACCAAACAGCCACTTTTTGTCCGTGCAGAGGAGACTCGTGGCAGCTGATGATTTGCGTGAACTTTCATCACTTTTCAAAGAGGACAGATTTATAAAAAATTACCCACCGGGTTGGTCTAGTGGTGACTCTTCATCGCAAATCAGCTTATTTCGAAGTCCAGAATTCTAAGGTTCAAATCCTGGTAAAGGCTGTTACTTTTTTACGGATTTTAATGTTAGATCGTGGATACCGGTATTCTTCAGTGGTTGGATTTCAATTAACCACAGGTCTCAGGAATGGTCGACCTCTCTCTTTTTCTGATTAGCCTCCGGAACCACCTTAAAGTACTACTTCAGAGGATGATATGTATGAATGTAAATGAAGTATAGTTTTGTACAATCTCAGGTCGACCGTTCCTCACATGTGTGGTTAATTGAAAGCCAACCACCAAAGAATACCGGTATCCACGATCTAGTATTCAAATCGTGAGAATGTACAAGACTACATACACTTCATTAACATTGATACATATCATCTTCATTCATTCTCTGAAGTAATATCATACGGTGTTTCTGGAGACTAAACAGAAAGAGAGAGAGAGAGAGGCTAACTTTGTCTCTTATAAACAGATTAATAATTACATGTAATTCACAACTATAATACCAACAATTTATACACGTATTTATTTTTTGAATTAAAACTTCTTTTCGCTATTTTCGAAAAAGCTCGTATTCGGAAAGAGATACTTATGTAAAAGGTCGCGGGTACATCTAGCAGGAAATTTATTTGAGTAGTCTGGAAAACATAATCTATTTTAACGACTGGATAACAAATCATACGGACAATTTCTTCTCGGAATTCTAATATGTTATTTACTGGAAGCTGAGACAGGCATAAATATTTCGCGCATACAAAAAATATAGTGTTATATCTCTATTAACAGTAGCCGAATTCCAATAATTGCTTATTTGACAAACAAGAATATTTCTTTCTTTCATAAGTGATAGAGCAGCAAGATTTATTTTTAAATTAATAAAAATACTTTTACAAAAGATAAAAATCTAATATAACCGTTAGATACTAACACCTATTTTCTAGGTGTAATAAGCAAAAGGTTGTACGCAAATCACCGAACCACAAGTCACACTTCAAAAAAAGTTTGTACTCGCATTTTCAATAAAAAAAACTATAGTGAACTACTTAAAACCGAACTGAGCCCCAGCTCCACTGCAGTTAACTTAAAGTAACATTTTACGCTGACTCGTCGCTGCTAGTATCGATTATATGTTCTTACTCTCGTCTACTGTTGTCAAGTTATAAACCTTTCATGGTTCAGTGCAATATAATTTCGTTTTTTGCAGTTGTGTTTTTCTAAAATGCCTAATTCGATCAAGGGAAGGGTTGTTATAGTGGAAGCTTATGTGAGATCCGGATTCTTTCAAGAAACGCGTCAAATTTTCCGAAAGAAAAAAAATTAATGGAATATTTTCATCTTACAAAGGGAAGGTATAAAGGTTCGAATCCGACTTCATACACATTCTTTTTTAATTTAAATATATTGATTTATTAATAATTATTAACCTTTGATTGTAAAAACATTTTTACAATAAATAGTAATTCAATAATAACAATAACAAAAAAAAAAAAAAAAAAAAAAAATGAAAAAATCAGAAGTTAGTGAAATAAAATGTTATGTACTTTTCATTTTAATTCGAACATTTTTACAGATCTTAATAATTATTAATAAATCAATATAATTTAAAAATAAGTTAAAAAAAAAAATGTGTATATTAAGTCGGATTCGAATCGATATGTGCATGCTTACGGTTGCGACACGTTCTCACTTACATGTACTTAACTACTTCAGCGACGTGAAACAAAATTAATATTTAAACTAGTATAAAAAGCTGATACGGACACCACAAAAAAAGTGATGCAATGTGACCAATGTCGACTTTATTAACGAATTGGAGAATCGTATCTCACTTTCAAATGAAATTAATTTAAATGAAGTGCAGAAAAAAATATGCAAATGTAATTTAATAGGTGTACAAGGAAGTCATGTGATGTCTACATCAGATTTTTTGTGATATTTTGCAGTAAGGTTACTACGTAGTAGGCAAGATATGTTGACCCACCGGGTTGGTCTAGTGGTGAACGCGTCTTCCCAAATCAGCTGATTTGGAAGTCGAGAGTTCCAGCGTTCAAGTCCTAGTAAAGCCAGTTATTTTTACTCGGATTTGAATACTCGATCGTGGATACCGGTGTTCTTTGGTGGGGTTGGGTTTCAATTAACCACACATCTCAGGAATGGTCGGACTGAGAATGTACAAGACTACACTTCATTTACACTCATACATATCATCCCCTGAAGTAATACCTGAACGATAATTCCCGGAGGCTAAACAGAAAAAAGAAAAAGGCAAGACGTATTGCCGGCCTCCGTCAAGCGAGTGGTAGCGTCTCAGGCCTTTCAACCGGGATCCTGGGATCGAATCCCGATCAGGCATGGCATTTTCACACACGCTACAAATCATTAATCTCATCCTCTGAAGTAATACCTAACGGTGGTCCCGAAGGTTAAAACAAAGAAAATAGGGCACGATGTATTAGCTCTATTAAAAGGACGCATGAGTAACAATTTTTAATACAATTTTCCTTCTCAAAATTGTAAACAACAGATCAACTATAAGAAGTGATCAGACTACCAAGACTCAGTCGCTGAGTCACCCCTCAGAGAGTGCTCTTTTAATGCTACTTTTGATGTATGTAATAGAGTAACAAAAGAAATTTGAAACAAAAAAAAAAAGCAGAAGAGCACAACGATATATTGGAAGTACAGTTATCAGTCACTGATGTCCGGTGTCCCTGGGAAAAAGCTTACTGCTAATAGAGTAACATTATTTTTAGCACTCGCTAAACCTTCTACGATCAATTACGATCGACGATTACGTTTTGTACTTTAATTTTATTAATTTCAATTTAGTATACGTCACAATCTGTTTTAATTCCATACAAAAAGAACAGATCTCCTCTTCAAAAAAGTAAACGTAGTTTTCATATGTTACATATGTATAAAAAAACCGTCGATAAAAATAAAACAAAGAATTTCATAAGAAATTAATCTGTAATAAATAAAATGTGTTCAATAAAATCCGCATTTTAACCTTAACTAGGGAACTTGTCATTAAAATAGCATTTTAAATTTTAAATACTATTTTTATTTCATTCCGAATAAAAATTATTTTAAAATCCTACACACATTCCCTAATCAGGGAAAGGGGTGGAAATAAAGTACTTATTTTTAGGTATCATAATACCTGATCGTGGATACCGGCAGTGGCGGCTCGCGTATAGGCACAGTAGAACTGCAGCCCCCACACCCCCCTATTTTCACTTATATTAACGTAACATTTAATATGAGTCCTATTTTTCTTTAATTCTTTCTTTACGCTTGCACAATATATAATGATCCTTAAGCATAATGTCAGCAGCCATCCCCCAGTTTATGAAAAAGATACAAACATCTTTCAATGGCACTGTGCACTTCACAGTTCCAGCGGCGTGGTGTTTGGTTGTTGTGCGCATGCGCACAACTGCACGCGAGGCTGCGAGGGAGAGAGATCATTGTCGCTCCCGCAGTGCCGACCCTGGCGTCCTAGTGGAAGGTAGTTTTTTTTTTTTTTTTTTTTTTTACTTCGCGTGTGTATGGAACGTACATGAAAGCGGTTTAGTTGTTTTTTTCAGTAGTGATGAGAAGATGGTGGAAACCAAGGGCTCTTTGATTGTCAAATTATGTATTATAAAAACTAATTATGTATTTGTTTCTGTGCACGTAGAAATTTAAATTAACCACCGTTGGACTATAGCGTTTTTAAGCGGACATTTTAAGTTATCTAATAATACTAAAAAATATTACCTGTTTGACATTTTATTATTTATTCGGTTAAACCGCATAAGGTTTTCAAGCACAACGGCCTTAAAACCGTGTACCATATTCTTGAATGTGATAAGTGTAGAATTAGATTATTATCCTGCTTGCAGCTATTCTATTTGATTCATTTTTTTCGGTTCTTTTATTTTACAGAAAACTTTAACCATGATCTTGTCCCAGAAAAAAATTTTCTGGAACAGCATCCCCACTAATTTTAGCTACGAGCCGTCACTGGATAACAGTGTTCTTTGGTGGTTGGGTTTCAATTAACCACAGATTTCAGGAACGGTTGACGTGAGACTGTACAACACTACTCTTCATTTGCATCCATTCATTCATCCTCTGAACTAATACCTTACGGTAGTTCCGGAGGTTAAACAGAAAAAGTAAAGAAAGATATCATAATAATAGAACAAAGTACAACCGTACTTGGTTTAATTTAAAATAATGCAACAATTCCTACAATTCAAATTTTCGAACAATCTTTTAAAAAAACAGTGTAAATTAACATAAAATATCGAAATTGAAAGCAGGAACGTTTTATTTAGGTTCAATACATCAAAAAGTACGATTCCTGATAAACGTTATATATATATAATTTTTTTTTTTAAGCGTGAAATAGGATAATAATAACATATTATTTTACTTACTAAATATAGTCGTAGGGCAGCACAGAATTCTCTTAACGTACCTAAACACACCATTTTCTTTTTTCCTTTTTCTATCTTTCAACTGTTTGAAGAATTAATTTTTCATCAAATTTTCTTTCGTTCCTTGTACCATGCTGAACGGAAATCATCTTGTGTTTTCTTCTGTATTCTGTTTCCTCGTCAATTCCATACTTATAATTCCTACAGAAACTCGTTTACTCTTCATGGAATACACAAAGATCGATTTTAAATTGTATTCAGTTACCGATTCAGCCATTGCAGGCTTTATGATACTCTTTGAAGCATTTTTGCATCAACTAATTTTCTCAGTCTTTTCTTTCTTTTCATAATTTTCTTAAATCAAAATGCAATTACGTTTTAATCCCGCATTTTATATTTGGCCTTTAAAAAACACTTTTTTCAGGAAGTCTTTGGTACACTGCAGCAATGTTCTTTTAAACTCCGTTTTAATAAATAAAAAACCTCCATTAGAATATTTCTATTCTTAATGAGTTATTATTGTTTGAAAATCGAAATTTTTCGTGAAAAAAAAATTTACATATAGCTACTTACAACATTACTTACTTCCATTTATTTTCTAATCCAAAACTACAAATGAAATAAATATACTATTCTGTGAAACAGAATTATCCGTATAAAAGTAAAAAGGTTTTTTCACAATTTTTGAGTAGGCTCTCCTGTTAAAGGATCACTAAATAAATGTTAGGGACATAAAGGGGCTTCAGAAAAGAGGGAGTTCTAGTCTGAACGGCTTAGCTACATACTTCAATATAACAAAAATTTAAAGGATTGGTGAGTGTGTTTCTTTACAATGTCTCTCCGTACTTGTTCTTGCACTACTAATTAATATTTAAAAAGAAAAACAATTTTTGTTACAAAAAACATTTAAGCCGATCAAAAAAGTGCTGCACTAAAAAAAAAAACCACGATCTCCCGAGGGATTGCAGACGAGATGGGATCGTACCCGCTGCCAACAAGGGATTATTATCCCTTGGATTATTTATCTCGGTGGGATTATTTATTTCGTATTGCGGTTCAACCTTGCATCTATATCATTCTTTCTCATAGTAATCCCTTTTCCTTATGCTAATCCCATATTACCGATTTTTGATTTCCGCAGGTATAAGTCTAACCTTATAAGGTCCATACTTACTACATCGGAACCTGAAGAGGTATAAACATGATAGTGATCCGGTGGGGAGGGGTTGTGAGTTGTGGGCCGATCCCGGAGGCTATGTTTCTGCGGTGGCTGCAAAATAAACCTGTAGGCAGAAGATATGCATATCAGGTAAAACCAGACCTCCAATCTCGTTTAAAATACAATACCGTTCAACAAATACAAAAATTATTATTCTAAATTATATTCTTTACTAAGAAAGTAGTTTTTACAAGGAATAAAATACGTAGAACGTCGTCTCCTAAACGGTATATTCTTTACTACAATCGTAAATGGTAACCCAAGAAAATTCATCACTCAAATCACCAATAATTTAAATATACCATAACAGTGCACGAGTATGTATCTCATAGTAAACACGATCTTATATAAATTATTCCACGAATATGATTTAACAACGTTAAGAAAAAATATCTCTTATGAATGAAATGAGGCAAACATTAATGGAAGAAGTTATTATATGCAGCGACGCAACAAACCGTACAGAAATGCATTCTATAATATAAGGAATACAAAATATTATAAAACGTGGTTTAATGCCAGGAGAGAGTGTACATGAATGGCGGGTTGCCAGTGACCGCCAGCTCATTGAGAAGCACTAAAATAACGACACGAAAGAGAGATAAAGATAGAGAGAGAAAATGATATACACAGCGTGCGACAGAGAAAGTAAATAGTATTAGATGATGAAAAAAAGAAAGACAGATGCTAAAGAAGGAATGAGACACATACTCGGATGAGATACCACAACTTATCTTGCGATACAGAATAAATAAAAAACAACTAGTTTGCATTCGCGCCAAGCCGATCTAATTCATTTATTCAGAGAAATAAAATATTATTGTACGTAAAATATTTTACTGCACTATTCTTTAAATAATGTAATAATAGAAGGGTAGCCATACCAATAAAAGATGAAAAAACAACATCATTCTCTATTAATAAGCAATTTGTATGTTTTATTCTCTTTTATTAAAATTTTTCAGATTTAAACATGAAGTATCGATTTTTACACTCTACTTGAACAATTGTTGAGAGTCGTAACTAAAAAAACTATTAGAAATTACGTAGCATCTCGAAGCATATTATAACACGATAAGTACCGATAATATTATTGATAAACAGTACGCTTATCAATAATGGTTTTTAACCATTATTCCGTTAATTGAACCCTAATAGGGTTCAACTATTTCAAAACCAGTTAGTAGAAGATTGGATAAGAATAACTGGAACAAAAATACAGCTGAGCTTACAGCCCGTAGAGAATTATAAACTCAGGGAGAAAGAGAATGGCAACTGGGTAGAGAGAGGGGTATATGAATGGGGGTATGAGAGAGTAATAAGTTGAGTGAGAGGGAAGGAAAAGAGAAGGAAAACACCATTAAAGCCACTTGTTAACTTTTCCTGTAATTTTTATATGAAAAATTACAGGAAAATATACCACTCGTTTTTTTTTTCAGTTTAATAAATAAACAAAAACTTTTCTTTGTAATCCGATATCAAATCTTTACCCGTAACAATGTTTATGATTCCAGTTACAGTTTCAGAATTATATAAATAAAGTTCAATTTGATAAAGTATCAATTTCTCTTAAATAGAATGATAATTTTAACCCAAAATCAATAGGTCTCAAACCTACAAGAATATATATATATATATATATATATATTTTCTTTTTAAATGCATGAGGAAATGTTTCTCCATTCAAAGATCTATTTCTAAAAAAAAATATATCAATGAATGAATACAAATAATTAGGTGTCATGATTGTACTATATACGACACAAAGTCACTCAAGATAAAGGTATAACAATTACAAAAAATATCACGAATCCTCGTGCCACACTAACAAGGGAAAATTGAGAGTGAAGTGGTTACCTGTTGCTTCTTCATATCCCTCTTGGTACTTCACTGTATTACACATACAACACCACTGTCGGTCGGTTATTAGAAAACCGGACTCACCAAAAATAAACGACCAACAGCTCTGTAAGCGACACCTTCACCAAAGGGTTTAATTGTAATATGATAGACACCACTAATATCAGAGAAAGTAACTCGACTGGTGCCACTTGCGTTTGAGATATCTTACATGCATCACAGCTGTAAAAACGACGTGTAAAAATCGTGTAAAGCAACTAATTAATGTAAATATTTCTCCGTAAGTGATGCTTTACTTTAATATTTAAGCATGCTAATTATTCAAGGTGTATAAAAAACATTCAAAAGGCTTTAACTCCGCAACCGTTCACCGCTAACGAACGAAGCACGTAGTATACAAGAGGGGAATTCAATAGTTTTATTTGATTACCGGCAAGTGCCTCCTTTGGAAATTGCTGCCTTCAGTCTGCGTGAAGTTGTCTTCATCCTGCAAGAGAAAGTATTCTGCGATCTCCGCTTGTGAAGCAGTGACCACTGTGCACCCTGATTTTCGTCGACAATACCCCCGGTACTGCATCTCTTACTACTACTCACATGTTGACAACAACAATTTCAAGAAACATGATGTTTGTGTAAAGAGAAATCCCCAGGTCGACCCCGTGTGACGGGCGAAGACACTGGGGACATCCGATAGAGTTTCGTACGTAGATCACTAAAATACATTCGTCGTGCCAGCCGAGCTAACCGTTCCTTATAAGAGTTTTGCGGCGATATTTGTTACTGAAATCATACAGGATTCAAACGGTACAAGCCCTCCGCACAGATGATAAACAACGACCTGTGAGGGTTTCGTGAATTCATTCTTTGTGAAAAAGATAACAATTTTATTTTACGCTTAAGTGTTCAATAACGAGACCGAGTTCAACCTAAATGAAAAGCTGAACCGCCACACCGTAAGGATATGAGGATTACAGCCTCATATGCAACAATCGAGCATGAGAAAGACACTCTAAAGTCAATTTCTTTTGTGATATTTATCGAGAAAAGGTTTATGGTCTGTTTCTTTTTTTTTATGAAAAACAGTGTTGCAAGAAACTTATCATTAGGAATGCTGCAGAACTAGTTTTTTCCGTAATTACAACCCAGATTCTGATGAATTCATTTTCCACAAATGATTATCACTGTACTGGCATTTGCACTTTGGAGTATATATTAAAATCATCTTCCACAACGATGCATCGACTGTAAGAGGCCTGCTGATTTGATATTTTATTACCGGCCACCAATCTCGCCCTATTTAACTTTTTGTGATTTTATTCTAAAAGGGGTTTGTGAAAGGCTCCGTTTACGTGTCATCTCTTCTAGCAGCTGTAGATGAACTTTCTTTTTCCTGTTTAGCCTCCGGTAATTACCTTTCAGATAATGAATGAGGATGATATGTATGAGTGTAAATGAAGTGCAGTCTTGTACAGTCTCAGTTCGACCATTCCTGAGATGTGTGGTTAATTGAAACCTAACCACCAAAGAACAGTGGTATTCACGATCTAGTATTCAAATCCGTGTAAAAATAACTGACTTTACTAGGACTTAAACGCTGGAACTCTCGACTTCTAAATCAGCTGATTTGGGAAGACGCGTTAACCACAAGCCGGTGAGTTAGCTGTAGATGAACTGCAAAATCGCATAACAGCAGTGGCTGTAATAACACGAGACATGATCGCAAGTATGGAGCGAGTTTAACTATCGTTAGATGTAAGCCGAATATCCGGAGGGTATCATATTGAGGATTTGTGAAAATTGTGAGTAGAATTTCATATTCAAATATATTTTATAATTCATCGCAAGGTTATATGTTCATTTATTTAAAAACTAGATCCTTTTGAAATAGGATGAATTTGTTTGATAAAGTGTATTTCTTTACAACTATCAGATATGAATTTTTGACACCGTCTCAATAATTTCAATTCCATATATTCTGTGTTATGAGAAACGTCTAAAGAATTTATCTATGTCGTTAAACATATTTAAACTAAACTTACTGAAAAATTAACAAAAATAATAGCTGAAGAAATGGGTAAGGCTAAATTAGTAATAAAAATGGAGGCTGCAGTATTTCAATTAGCATCTTCTAATGGCTGACGTAACGGTTGACAAGAAATAATACATAATAAATTTAAAATAATTGATTACATTAAATAAACAAGTTTTCATTATTTTAATCGAACATAACATATTCCCTAGCAAAAGATTAATAGAAACTAAGCTCTCATTCGGTTCACAAAAGGTATATATGTACATAAAATTAAATCATATGTCTAGTTATAAGCTATAAATACATACCCAGCGAATTTAGATTTTGTTTTGAAACAGTTTTATAATTATGCTATCTGGACAAATTACGCTACTTAAATATGATAGTCTATCGATCGTGACTGAACTTAATCAAGATAAGAGAGTTAGTAAAAATGTTTAGACCGATAATATTAAATGTTTAGTAAAATACAACCGCCATAATAGATATTTACCGATTACTTAAAATTAAATGTTACGCATACAAACACCGTTATATTACAGTTTACAAATTATATAAAAAAACCAACCACTAACGGAATGAAAAAAATCTTTAATTCATTATATATTTCGTGATACAATCATCGATTATTAAAACACGTCAAATAAAATAAAATTATTTAATTACAAAATTTCAAAATAATAATTGAAAAAATCGGGGTCTATAAAATGGAATCAAGTTTTGCAGCCGGCCTGTATTAACAGCCTTAAATGTTAATGATGCATACAGAACCTGTATTATAAATAACTATTAATATGTAAAACTGAATGATTTCCAACACACCTGGTTTCATTAAGTATAATAATAAAATTAATGCAACTACTACTTCCAATAACAACAGAAATAATAGTGAGTAACTGACATACAACAATAAAGAGTTAATGTTTTTATATTTTCAAGCCAAAAATTATAATGGAATTGTTAAAAAAAGGACGGAATCATTATTTACGACACTTTAAACTTCAAAGTTTTCCTATTCTTTTATTTGGCATCTACCAGCCGCATTTAGATTTTTAACCAGCAGTAATTTTTAAAGTTAAATTTTGTTTTTATTTATTTATTTTTAATTGTTCGTTGCTGTAATAAAAATTAAAAAAAAAAAATATATTGTTAGGCAAAACAACCAAACAGTAATGAAAACAGGATGTAATCTTTCTTTACTTTTTAATTTACATATGGATACATTTTCTGAAAAATGGATAAAATGAAGTGTGAGTTGTAAAGTACTTTTTTTTAAATGGTTTAATCCTGATAGACATAATCGTACCATAAGGGTTTAATCCTATAGGATTCCCCCCCTTCGTTTTTGCCGGTAAAAAAATCGGATGCTGAATTTAAAAGTGGCCGTACGTCCAAAACAAGATTATGAACACTCGAGACGCCCAGAAACTGCTACCACCCTCGAAATCGTCACAAAAATCCACAATGCCGTATAAAATGATTGCCGACTGAAGGTACACGAGCTCATACTGCTGAAGTTTCAAACATCTAAACAGATCGTGTCCATTACATTTTACACGATGTTTTAGGTATGAAAAAGCTTTCCGCTCGACGGATACCGTGTTTATTAACAGTCGACCGAAAACGAATTCCACTTAACACTTCTCAAGAGTATTTAGACCCATCTGTCTGAGCGACTCATCTGTCACGGCTGAGTGGAATTCTATTCCACTCAGCCGTTTTACAACAGTAAATAAATCATGGATTCATCATTAACCCCAGAAATCACAGTGGGTAAGAACAGGTGAAAGTGCGCCAAAGAAACTGAAAACCACCACAGAAAAGTCACGGTTACGGTTTTTTGTATTCTCGTGATATGGCGCTTATAGACTACCTGAAAAAAAGGGATCATCAGATCCTGCCTTTTTTTAGACCGATTGAAGGGTCCTATTTAAGCTAAATTTTCACATCTGCCCAAAAACAAAGTTCTCTCTCACAACCAACTGCGCTTCGTGTATAGGCAGTGTAGAACTGCAGTACGATAACATTTAACAGAATAAGTCCTTTTTCTTTAATTCTGTCTTTATACTTGTACAATATATATAATCCTTAAGCTTAATGTTAATAACCAACCCCCAGTTAATGAAAAAATACAAAATATTTGTATGGAACTGTGCGATTCACAGTTCCAGCAACGTGGTTGGTTGTTGTGCGCATGCGAATGCGCACATAGGAAGATGCACGCGAGGCTACGAGGGAGAGAGAGAGAGAGAGAGAGCATTGTCGCTTCCCCCGTGCTGGTGGAAGGTAGTTTTTTTTTCGCCACGCATGTGTATGGAACGTTCCTTGTTCGTTTCCTTTTCTAGTTTAGTCGGTGAAAGGAAGATGAAAGCGATTTAGGTGTTTTATCAGTGGTGATCAGAAGATGGCGAAAAGCAAGAGCTCTTTGTTTGCCAAATGTGTCCAAAAACACGCTGGAAGGGCGAAAGAGAAGGTCAATAGTAAAGACTAATTATGTATTTGTTTCTGTGTACATACAAACTTAAATTAAGCACCGTTGGACTATAGTGTTTTTAAGTGGACATTTTATTAAGTTATCTAATAATACTAAAAAATATTACCATTATCGACGTTTTATTGTTTATTTGGTTAATCCGAATACGGTTTTTAAGCATAATGTGATCAAAAACTGTGTACCATATTCTTGAAAGTGATAAAGTGTAGAATTAGATTACTATCCTGCTTCCAGCTATTCTATTTGATTCATTTTTTTCGGTTCTTTTACTTTACAGTAAAATGTTACCATGACCTTGAAACGGTCCAGAAAAAAAAATGTTTTGGAGCAGCATCCCCATTAATTTTAGCTACAAACCGCCACTGTTCACAACGATAATGCACCTGCACACATGTCTCGATTTTTTGTTGCAAAACTCCATAACCTACGTTTATAATGTTTACCCATGCGCCTTATTCACCAGATTTGGTTTTCACCCGTTACTTCCGCTTCCCAAACCTGAAGATATGGCTCGATGACGAAAATTCACTTTAAATGATGAAGTCATAGCTGAGACAAACCGCTTATATTTCAAAGTCGGACACATTTCGTATTGTATTGAGGGTATTAAAAAGTTGGAAAGTCGTTAGTCTAACTGAATCGAATTTGCAAAGTGATTACGTTCAAAAATTCTAAAATTCTTGTTTTCTTTGTGAGGCAAAGTATTTCCAAACGACCCTCGTACCTGATGCTAGTCTTTCTTATTACTGTGATGCACGTAAAGTACTTGAGAAACAGTATGCAGCAGTCAGATTTCCTTTCCATTGAAGTAATGATGCTTACTGTACAATCAATCTCTTTAGTAAATGGAACGATTGTAGATTTTGAACATCATCAAAATTTCGGTGAGTTTAGCATACTGATAAGCAATCGACTAATATCTAAGTTAATAAAGAAAACAACAGGAAACTACTTTACTCTTAACTTTCCAAGAACCCCGACATAGAACGCTAGTTATTCTTGGTTAAATCATTTTCTAGATGACTTTAGATACTTAAGTTAGCTCACCAACAACCATCATGGTTATGGGCTTACATAATACACATGATGGGAAAAATTTACAAAATTAAACGGTGAATTAACAGCTGGAGGGGAGATTTTTACAGTACTTTTTACAGAAGAGGGAAAACTTTTTATATTTTGTCACAATCGCTAACGGGGTGGATTTTATAGATTTTTATGAAAGTATTTTTTACTTCCTTTTATGCGGTAAAGGAAGTATTGTGAACGCGAAAAATTTCGGTTTTCAGATTTCAACAGAAATATCCATTTTCACCAGCCTCAATCCACAATGATTAGTTTCGGCGTGACGTCAGTACGTACGTATGTATCTCGCATAACTCAAAAACGATTAGCCATAGAATGTTGAAATTTTGGATTTAGGACTGTTGTAACATCTAGTTGTGCACCTTCCCTCTTGATTGCAATCAACTGGACCAAATGTGTCCAAAAAAGCCCAAATTTGGATTTACGACTTTTTCTGAACCGCATACGATACTTATTTTCATTGGTTCCAGAGTAATAGCGAAATAAAATTTTAATTAAATATTTGGATCTTTCAAGGGTAGGAACATCGGTGAATTAGCCGTTAGCGAAGGAGGGGAATAAAATGTAGACGCTGGAGGCCTTCAAAGGAGGCGATAGAAGGCCCACAGAAAATTGGAGGCGGACTAGGAAGGCGATGGCTGATTAAAAATTAAGATTTCCTGATATTACAAACTAAAATTAAGTACCTACTACAGTAGTACAAAAAATTAAAGGGACACTTATGTTATATGATAAAAAATTATTATATTCAAACATCTTTAACTCTGCAATCAAGAGGCTTAGAGACGAATAAAAAAAAAGTTCAAGAATATTAAAAAAAAGAATATTAAAAAATATTATAAATAAAAGTTCAAGTTAAGAATATTCTACTTTTTGACAGTATACTTCAGATTTCAAAAAAAAAATCAGTAAGAAAAGTTTTTTAAAAATTTGAAAGTTTTTATTCGTGTTTGATCGAACGCATGGGTGAAACGAAATTTTTTCAATGAACTGCATTAAAGTAGTTTAAAAGCTTAAGACTTTGGGTTTAATTTCTTTTTTGTATGTGTCTACGATTTTTCTGAACAAAATATTTCAATTTAAAGAAAAAAGGCCATAAAAGTGGCCTTTTTTCTTTAATGCTGCATATATCCTGATCTGATGTTTTAATTACTGTATTGTTATATTGAATATGTAATCACTATTGTTGTTATATAACTATATAGATGCAATTGTAATTTTCTGAAAGCAATTTTAATAATAATACTTCCAAGTACGATTAAATATGCGATTTAATTGCTCTCATTTAAAATGTAAGTTTCAACTCAGAAATAGGATATCCCACTTTTAAAAACAATAACTGCAATTGCTGTTTTTAAGAGCGCATCTTAAAAACAGCAATGCAATTATTATTTTTAACAGATGATAAGTTTAAAAATTTTAGAGGGCGCTAGAAAATTTTTGATTCTCAATGTGGGCGGTGGGCGAGAAAGTTTGAGAATCAATGCTTTATACGAACATTAGCGAATGTCGAATGCTAACCGAGGCAACTATGAAGATATCCTTATTAACAGTTTGGCGTTCATTCCTGTAGTGCGAACCGGCCTTAAAGAATATTGTCTACTTTTCCAGGAATTGGAAACATTGTCTGTTTACAGTCAGTTTGCTGCTGATTCTATCAAGTAATCGTTAGGTATATATCAATAAAGTTTTCATGTAATTAAGGCGAACCTTTAAAAAACTGGTTTTCATGTAATTAAGGCAAACCTTTAAAAAAATGGTTTTCAAAATTAAGTCCAACTTATACGTTGTGAACTGTATCTTTTTATTTTCAGAATGTTAAAATTCATTCATTGTTTTTAACAAATTTGATATATTAAATCCCCGCCAATTTTATCCTATGAGCTTCACTTAAAAAAAAGAAGAAAAGAAGCTAATAACATAACCGATCGAACGTAAAATCACTGTAAATTTTAAATGGATTTTTTTAGGAAGAACTAATAGTAAAAGAAAACCAAGAAACTAATAATAATAAAAGTAAACAGAGAAAGTGAAATAAAACAGAGAGAGAGCGTGTGAGAAGGCAACAAGTTCATGAAAAGGGTGAAGGACGTAATAAACAAACGAGAGTAAGCTGCGCGCGCAACTATTAACAAAACTAACAAGAAAGAAACAAACAAATCTTGAAGCGAGAGCTGCTCAGTTCAGTACCCACGTGCAGTCAATACGTCGCCTAAGAACATCAGACAGCTGTTAGATAGGAGAACGTTCGTTCAGTGCAGTCGATATTGCTGTAGTCAAAGGTCTTGTGTATAACCGCAACTGTTTTAAGTATCTTGCTCCATCAGGCTCAACACTCTGTGTTCCATTCATATACGTACTACACTACATGGCTGACTCACGCACTCTTCTTTTTATTCTCTAGATCTAACGCTCACATACATATATACATCTGGAAAGAAAACCATTGGCTCAACTGTTGTTTTATTCTCGCCTCGCTAAGCTAGATTACTTATAAGATTATAACCTCGAATTACATTAACATTACGCAGCTGATATTAGCACTAAAAAAAAAACAAAATCAACCACAATGTTAAGCATATTTTAAATGTACATCAGCTAGTAGATCTAACTGTCTAAGATATACTGCGATCACAGTAGAAGATCGAGAGGATAAAATTAAAATCTTACTTATTACTGGCTTTTCTTTAACTTAGTTTTTTTCTTTTTTCCTCAAATCTTGCATCCTTAATACTTCCTGAAATTGCCAACTGATGAAATTTTGCACAGTTACTAAGGTAGGGTGACAATACCATATTCCACCATTACGTTTGCAAACATCCCCCCGTACGGGAGTAAATTAAGGGTGCAGGTGTAATAAATAACAAACGTTGCTAACCTACTAATTAAACTCATGCAATGTACGATAATAATTTCCTTAAAGTATTACTAAAAAGTATAAAGCAAGTTTGTAAAAATCTTGAAAAATTTTTGTAATATTATTTTACAACACGGCTTGAATAGTTTTATTTCAAGTTTTATCATATACAGTGCTGAACACTTGCAGGCGCGTGGTCTGAGCGTTGTTCTGATCACGCACATAGGCGTGGTAATACAGCGGCTTTTCCATCTCTACTGACGGGGTCAGCATGTTATTGATGTCTCGGTATCGTAGGTAAGCGGACCAGAAATGCTTCTATTTTATTACTGTGCAGTTCGTTTGTAGTTTCATTTAATTGGCTTTTTTTTGATGAAATTTTTAATTTGCGTGAACTTTCGTCACTTTTCAAAGAGGACAAATTTATAACAAATTACCCACCGGGTTGGTCTAGTGGGGACTCGTCATCGCAAATCAGCCGATTTCGAAAGTTTTAAGGTTCAAATCCTAGTAAAGGCAGTTACTTTTATACGGATTTGAATACTAGAGCGTGGATACCGGTGTTCTTTGGTAGTTTGGGTTTCAATTAACCAAAAATCTCAAGAATGTTCGATCTGAGATTGTACAAGACTACACACTACACATCATTCATACATACATCCTTTGATGGAGGTTCCACAGACTAAACAGAAGAAAAGAGAGATTTATAATAAATAAATTTATTTTATAAATAATTTGTATTTCAGTTCGTATAAATTGGGCAATTATGTTTTATTTTATAATTATATATCGATACTATTATTTTCATTTTAACTTAGTATTTTTGGAAATTATTATAATAATAAAGTGTACGTTACATAAATATTTTTAATTTTATTATTGTTCTTTTAAATAAAAAGGGTTAAAACATACAATTTATTATTTCTTTATTTATTAAACGTTTAAAACATAAATAGTACAGTTACTTTACTTGTTTATCAAATCTATTCTAAAACGTTCAGAGGAATTTACGTAAAAACTAATTTTCAGGTCGTAAACAAATGAGATGATAGATGAAAATACACTGTAAACTAGTCAAACTGATACATAAGTAAAATAGAAGATTCTAAATCAATTAACTGATATAAGGAATAAATTGAAAATTTATTGCACGTAAATTTAACACAAACTTTTTTTATATGTAAAATTCATTAAAAAATCTTCTTTTTTATAAAACAAAGAAATAAATTATTTTTATTTAATTAAGAGACTACAAAATTAGTTAGCATTAATCGCCAGCATGAACAAGTAAGAAATTTACGAATACGCTCAACGACGCGCGAGTGAGTGTTCAGCATGGACGATATAAATCCAGTGATTTTCGCTTCCCGTGCGTACCACGCGCTAGCGCGTGGTCGATTTTTTCGGGGTTTTCAAACATTTAATATTCAAAAACATAAAGGAAATGGTGATAACCAGTATACTTAAGCGATTTAAAAACAAAAAAAAAAATTCAGCAAGAAGTGTTAATAACACCGATGAAAAGCAGACACGTGTTTATTAATTTAAAAAAAAAAAAATACTGTCCATTTTCCTTTGTTATTTTGATAATTATATCTCTATACTGCAGTCAAGAAAAATCTTTTTTGGAGGAAAAACCTCCAAAAAAGATTTTTCTTGACTGCAGTAATAAATCCTCACTGAGAGCTTTTCAACGATATATCATAAGTGGTACTTATTTTCATTGGTTCCAGAGTTATTGCCAAATAGAATATTAATTAATGAAATATTTGGATCCTACAAGGGGAATGCCACATCGGTTCGAATCAGACTTCATCTCCTTTTTTCTTTTTAACTTTTTTTAAATTTAAATATATTGATTTATTAATAATTATTAACCTCTAATTGTAATTTTTTTTTACAATAAATAATAATTCAATAACAATAAAAAAAATATCAGAAGTTATTAATAAATAAAATTTTATGTACTTATCAATCATATGGTGTTTACATCAGATTTTTATATATGAAAGCCTACAAGCCGTCGATTGCAAAATGTAATTTGCTGGTATACTAACCACCATTATATTTAAGAGAGAGAAAAGAACAAGATGTACGTTTAAAGTTTAAAGCGTGATGTAATTCTTTACAAGCACACAATATACTTAAAATTTCTTCTATTAATTACTAAAGTTGTTTTACAAGATACCAAAATTCCTCGACTTTAATTATCAATAAATTTTTAAATTTATGCATAATCGTAATTACAATTTACATTTGCAATTATTATGATTTCTTTTGATCTGAATTGATAGATTGTCAAGACTTTTCTCTACAAAGCTTAACATTTTCTACATAATGCTGCATCGATATTATCATTATTATGATGAATTTGTTAAAATTATTATCATTAGCGGAGAAGGACGTCAATCATTTTTACTTTCCATAGCTCTACGTATAAGCTATAAAGGGAAAATAAATAAATAGGTCCAAAATTTCAATGTCGGGTTTTCTTTGGGTTTTTTAAAGTGGAAGTTTCACGACACTCTTAACTCAAAAAAGAAAATCATAAACTTTTCGAAAGATGTATATGTGTTGGTCTGAAATTTGATTAATATCTACAAACTGGTTCAACATAAATTCTTTAAAAAATAGTTCAACCCATTTACTATACTACGCTATATATTTCTATATTTGAGGCATTAAATTTTAGACAAAATTAAAAAAAAGAGTAGGGATTTTGTTTTCGGGTTTTGAATTTTTTACTTTTTGTATTATAATCGTAGAAAATTGAGCTGTTTCGATCAAAATACTTATTTAATTATTTAAATTTCAATTTTAAATCAATCATTTACGAGTGGGCAATATTTAATATTATTTCTAAACAGTTTTTGCATCATATCCCGAAAACGCGTAGACCAAAAAAGTTGAAATTTGGCTGTATATATATATATATATATATATATATATATATATATATATATATATATATATATATATATACAGCCAAATATATATATATACATATTATATAAATTTGACTGTATATATTTGGTTGTATATTGGCTGAATATTGGTCTGTAATTCAGTTGGACAAATGCCTTATCTTGTCAGTTTTTCCCATTCTGTGTTTTATCAGATTTATATGTTAGGAACGGATGCAGATAATGTAATGAAATTTAATACTGCATAATTTTTAAGGTAAAAACGTCATTTTTCAAAGGGTTAAATCGGACCCAAATTTTTTCCTCAATTATAATCTTTTACGTAATTTTACTCTAAATATTGCATAATTAAATCATTAACATTTAAATACCCTACAGCTTATTAGAAATAAAAATCTATCAACAGCAAAGGTAAGAAAGTTATGCAATCCCTTAAAAAAAAAACTTTTGTTTAAGCAGGATTAGTAAATGCAATAATAAACGTCCATAAAACAACTAATGCATGTAAAAAATATGAAAATAATTGAATGATTCAGTCAACTGGCCATCACAACAGTTAAAAACAATTCATTGGACTCAATTAAAATTAGAGTTAACCAACTGTACTCGTTGCCCGGGATAACCAATTAATATATGCAATGCGGTAATTAAAATTTAAAAAAAAATAAAAATACATTTACCCCCATTCACACATCAAACAGCACGAACTGACACTACCACTTCCTAAAGTGAATTTTTTTCACAAGTCGATAAAAACTGGGGAAAAAATAAATGCATATATATATATATATATATTAAGTTGATTTAATCGAGAATTTCTTTAAGTTGATTTATTTTTTTTTCATTTTGAAATTTTAAATTAAGGTGGATAAGCTCTTTTTTTCATATAATTTGTTTTTTTGTTGGATTAGAATCTTTCATCATTTTAAATTCGTTGTAGATTAATTATATATATAATTAATATTTTACTCTTTAATCTTGGCTCACTCTGTATATATATATATATATATATATATATATTATTATATATATTATATATTATTGAGTATATTATATATATTATTGAGTTCTTTGTATATATATATATATATATATATACAAAGAACTCAATAATTAATATCCTTAAAAGATGTTTATTAACATAATACAATCTACTGTATTTTGAACATGAACAAAAAGTATTAATATTTATTTTTCTCACAACAGATGCTGGAAACGTCCTCCATCTGCTGCTACACGTGCCTCAACACGATTCTTCATGTTAATTGCTACTTTTCGGATGATCGCTACACTTATGTGTGAGATATTTCGCTTTCGATGTGCTTGGTTCGGTCGATTATGTGAGGGTTCTTATACATATTATGCTTCAGATGTATCCAAAGAAAAAGGTCGGGAGGACTTAAATATGGCGATCTAGGCGGTCACAGTGCATTAGAAATAATGTATTCCCAAAAGAACTCCTGTTTTTCCTGTTTAGTTTAGCCTCCGGTAACTACCGTTTAGATAATTCTTCAGAGGATGATATGTATGAGTGTAAATGAAGTGTAGTCTTGTACATTCTCAATTCGACCATTCCTGAGATGTGTGGTTACTTGAAACCCAACCACCAAAGAACATCGGTATCCACGATCTAGTATTCAAATCCGTGTAAAAATAATTGGCTTTACTAGGACTTTAACGCTGTAACTCTCGACTTCCAAATCACCTGATTTGGGAAGACGCGTTAATCCAATAGACCAACCCGGTGGGTTACACCAAACTCCTACCTTCGGTGAATGTAACGGGTTCTCGTAGAAAATGTGAGCGTTTTCTGAATTCAAGTATCTGTCATCCTGGCTGTTTACGTAGCCATTTTGGCTAAACTGTGCTTCATGAGAGTAGAAAATATAATCTAACACCCGAACACTGCTGCGAATAAAACCCAAAACCACTGACAGTTATGAAGTTTTTTTTTTTCGCCTAACAGGTTCTCGAAGCTCATGCATAACGCAAATGCGATAACGTAAGATAGTTCGGTTTGCTGACACAGTTTTGGTAATGACTTTCTTGGTTAGCAAGGATACGCGAATACTTTCCAAGGACGCATCGCTTAAAACCGTAGGTCGACCAGACCGTTTACATTCATCCAAACTACCGGTTTTTTTCTAAAACGAGCGGCTACGAGTAAAATCGTTGATTTATTAGCCACCCGCAATTCAGGAAAAGCTACCCTAATCTTCCTGACATTTTAATAATGACTGCGATTTTAAGTAACATTCAACAATGAACGCACGTTGAGCCTGATAGAATCGCATGTTTGTCTGTTCACAGCTAACTCACCGCTGTCATAAAAAAGGAGGGAAACTGCTTGGCTATCGTGTGCTACTCTTCTACCACAAGGTCACCCATGGCAACACACAAACACACATTCTCGCCGATAAAAAAACAAATCCTCTCCACAAAAATAAGAAACTAATCTTTTCTTTTTTTTTGTTTTCGAATTTAGGGTTGCGTATCTTTTGGCTCATTCTGAATTGTCATGATACATGAATGTATCAATCATTCTGTGCACAAAAAATAAATAAAAAAATATATACATTATACAGGATGATATTAAACCGGAACATTTAAGTTTAACTTCGAAATTGTAAATTAATTGTATAAGTTAAAGAGAAAAAACGATCCCAATGATCAGAACCATAATACGAGCTTTATTACATATGGAAAAGAAAGATAAGATAAATGATAACGTTTGTGAACCTATAGCAGTTAAAACAATCAGAGTGATCATTTTAATTGTTGGGTCTTTGGAACCCACCGGGTTGGTCTAGTGGTGAACTCGTTATCGCAAATCAATTGATTTCGAACTCGAGAGCTCTAAGTATCAAATCCTAGTAAAGACTACTTTTATACGGATTTGAATACTACATCCTGGATACCGGTGTTCTTTGGTGGTTGAGTTTTAATTAATCATACATCTCAGGAACGGCCAAACTGAGATTGTACAAGACTACACTTTATTTACATTGATACATATTCATCCTTATTCATCCTCTGAAGTAATATACCTTACCGTGGTTCCGGAGGCTAAACAGAAAAAGAAAGATCATTACCAGTTATAAGTTCTCTGGATTTATTTTTGTGGGGACATAAGAGAGAGTTAGTGTATAAGCTAAAAATCACAGAATGTGCGTGAACTTTAACAAAGAATTATGTTTGTTGCCGAAGAAATCACGAATAAATGCAAGAATGTTGGGGAATGCAATTTTATCTTTTACTCGTCGAGTCGATGAACAACTCGAACGGTCGACGTAAAAATTTTATTTTATGAAGCAGTTAAATAATTCACCGAATAATAATATTTCTTGTTTGATCAAATTATTTTATTATGTATATGCACACACTAGTAACAGATATTTGAAAAAAAAAATTGTATTCAACATAATTTTTCAGATACTTTGATGAGATTGCCGTTAATCTTTTCACAATTTCTTCAGAACTAAATATCTTAAAAGGTTTGTAGCAAAATATTTCTTATTTTTCTACATTTTTTGTAACTTTTCACCAATAATGTAAAAAATATGTTTTTTTGATATTTTTTACGGCATTTCATACGGATTTGGGAAAAAACGTATTCAGTACAGACAACTTATTCTATAGATTGAATAATGCAAAAACATCAAACGAGTATGTTTTCCCTACATTGAATCTCACGAAATTATAAAAATTCTCTTTTTACCGATCAGTGGTCACTCGCAAACAATAAAAAATTGATAAACATCCTTTCGTTCATTCGTATTATTAAAATCTGATTGAAAGTAAAAAAAACCCCCTTTTAGTTAATATTAAAAAAGAAACAATGAACATTTTAACGTATAAATCGTACACATCCGTCGTCCACTGTCATTCATGTCAGATATGATACATATAACTTTTTGTTCCACCCCTTGAACATCTCTATTATAACGAAAGTAGAAGAAATAGGGAGTGTATATATACGTAACTATACAATGATTAACAACCATTATTTCCACTGAAATTACGGAAGGGTAAAAAATGTTTCACATCCTGTCTGAGAAGTTAGAAAAAAAACAATAATAATAATAACCAAGTAATCAAAGAACTATATCTAGCAAAGATGTTTACTTAAAATAACGAATTTATTCTGTATAAAAATACAGTGTTTAAAAAAGATCATGCAAACTTCCACAGATGGCTATCTACAAGAAATTTAAGGAAAAAATTTCGAACCAACAAGATCTAAAAAGGCATCAGTTTCCGCCTATTTGTATTTCTTAAGAAGAAAAAAATCTGATGTGGACACCACATGACTTCCTTGTACACCTATTAAATTACATATACACATTTTTAAAATGAAAAGTACATTAAGTTTTATTTCATTAAAAACTTTTGCTATTTTTTCATATACATATTTTTTTGAATTATCAGAGGTTAATAATTATTAATAAATTTATATATTTAAACTAAAAAAAAAGTTAAAAAAAGATGGCTTATTACTGCAGTTTAGAAAAGGTCCAAAATACAATTTTTTTTTGGATTTCGGGCTTTTTTGGACACTTTTGGTTCAGTCGATTGCAATCCAAAAGGGAAGATGCACAACTAGATGTTACAACAGTCCTAAATGCAAAATTTCAACATTCTACGGCTAATCGTTTTTGAGTTATGTGTGATAAATACGTAAGAAGTCACGCCAAAACTAGTCAAAATGGATATTTCCGTTGAAATCTGAAAACAGAAATGTTTCGCGATCACAATACTTCCTTTATTTCGTACAAGGAAGTTAAAACCTATACATCTAGAAAGAATATCGAAGCCATATAACGACACAAATTTTGTGTGTAACCTTAAAATAGTATACAGGCTTACTAAAAATTGGGAAAAAGGAAACGATTTTCCAAAATATCGAACATACGAATATTTAATATAAAAATTCTAACAAACTAACTATTATTATAGACAAATAATTTTTTTTTTTAATTTAATGCTTTAGAAAATCAAATCTTTTTTTATTAAGTTAAGTCAAAAAATATCTGGGAGAATAATTTTCAGAGAATAAAAGACCTTCAAATGAACAATTACATCGGTTGCAAGATTTATTTCATTATTTATAAATACTTGAAAATAATATTATTTTTCCTTTACCAAAGGCAAACAATAATCATTATTCTAGGTCAAAGAAAACCCTTTTGTTATCTTCTTCATTTGAACAAACAAAACAATTAAGGCATAATTTTTGTTAACATTTAATTATTTTTACTTTCCTGGCAACATAGCTCTAGACAGAGCAATGAAAATAAGAAAAAAATATGGTAATCAATAAAATACGGGGTACTGGTTTCTTTTGCATTTCTCGACGTTTCATGATACACGGACCTTCAAAAAAAAAAAAAAGAAAAGAGTAATATTCTTATGAACGAGTATTGGCCTGTTTTAAGCTTAACAACCTTCGACTGTATAACCCGATCTTGATGAAATTTGGCACAGAGAATCGTGTATACGGAGCAATTTGTTGGCTAATGTTTGGAGTCAATATCTCCAAAAGGTGGGTAGACAGTTTCTTTGGGATCAATTTTCTAAACACCATTTTATACTAAGCTCAGTACATGCATATCTTACCACGTTTTTAAAAAAATGTTGTCCCCCTAAATTTTCCCCCTCCCCAAAATAAAAAAAAAGCTATCTTTTAACCTAATTTTACTTTACTTCTAGAGAGCGCTATAGCATAGCTGTAGCTCTAGAAGGGAATGTATTGTAATCGGTCCAATTTGGGCATATGTGGTTTTCACCGGATCTTGACGTTCTGACACCTAAGGAAACAAAAAACCGGATGGAAATTTTGCGGATGTACATATGTACGTGTGTGTGTTCGGTGTTGGCCTCTAAATCACTTTGTATCTCCAGAACTATCAGAACTATTTTGACCAAACTTGGTCTAATTACTTCTGTGTATGGGGCATTAATGCTACTAAATTTTCAACTTAAAAGGTGAAGGAAGTGAGGCGGCAGGCAAGGTCACCTTCAGTATCTCGAAATCTCGCTTAATACAGTCTTTCTTTTCTAATGCACATTTGTTAACAGTTAAAAAAATAACATCATTTTGTGGAGGGTAAAAATGTTTTTTACAAAATCGCAGCCGCACCCCAAAAAATGCGGTTGTAGTTGTTTGTTATGTTGTGACGTCACAGGTGAGGAGGTAGAATTAAATAAATGATTAATACTTTTTTTCTTTTTTTTTCTGTTCAGCCTTCGGAAATCATCGTCAGGTAATTACTTCAGAGGATGAATGAGGATGATATGTATGAGTATAAGTAAAGTGTAGAATTGCACACTCTCAGGTCGACCATTTCTGAGACGTGTGGTTAATTGAAACCCAATCATCAAAGAACACCGTTATCCCCGATCTAGTGTTCAAATCCTTATAAAAGTAACTGCCTTTACTAAGATTTGAACGTTGGAATTCTCGACTTCGAAATTAGCTGATTTGCGATGACGCTTTCACCACTAGACCAAACCGGTGGGTGAAATGAATAATACTTAAAGTGTAAAAATGAAACTCCGTTTGGCTGGGTCTCGTACTCGATCGCCCGGTTGACTCAGTACCTACTACATAAAGTCTCGCGGCTACACAGTCTGCCGAATGTACGAGCGAAGTTTGTTCTATGTAAGTTGTGAAATATTATTAGTTTAGTTAGTGCCGACCGTCGCTGCTAGTACCGCCACACCCGCGCGAATTAAATACGGTATGCGCGGGCGCTTTAGTTAGAATCATCGAATTAAATAAACAAAATTTATTATACTTAAATAAATTAATAAATATTTTAAATTAAGGTGTGTATGTGTGTGAGTGTTTCTGATGCACGTGATAGCCGTGCATCAGAAACGCGGCTTTAGCCGCATGATTGGAAAGTCCTACAAATATGTTGTTAGTTTATTCTTTATGTATTCCTAGGTAGTACATTAATAGTGCAAACGACCGAAAAAAATACTTTGGGCCCAATATTAGCGTTGCGGAGATGTTAAAAGTTTAAAAATATACATTTTTGAACTTTTTAAAACTTTTTTTGGTTTATCTAAACTTTTAAAAATAATATTACAATAAAATTTCATCAAAATTCACCCCACCCCAAAAAAAGGAAACCTTAGTCAAGCTTTTATTGGTTGTATAATTTAAGTGGAATTTCATTTTAGTTTCTTCCATTAAAAACAGTAAACGAAGACAAATCAGAGAATTTTTTTTTAGAACTGATTTTGAGGATGGGGAGCAGAAAAAGTAAATAAATTATAGATTATTTCAACTTATTAAACTTTATTCATGTATCATTATTTTTCCACTATATAAAACTAAGTAGCCAATGCTAGGAAAGTATAACAACTTTGCTTGTCAGGTTTTTTTTTTATAGAATAAAAAACAAATAGCTGTAAAATGGAAACACTTTCACATTAACATTCCATGAAAGTTTTTTCTTCGATTTGATGATATAAATGGATTTTAATAATTTCCTCACTGGCATGAAATTTTTTAAACAATATATATGACAAAGAATATAACGCTGTTTTAAATAATTTGTTTAAAAATAATAATTAGAACAACAAGCGTATTTAATGTATATATATATATATACATATAGAATCACAGAATAACAAAAATACAAAGAGTCATGAGATGATAACACCCTTGAACTTTTTATTATTATCATAAATCCAAGCTATTAACGGTTATTATACATTGTATTTATCATTAATACAAATTTGATATCTAACTATTATATTAAGAATAAATCATGTACAGATAGTCTAATAATTAATAAAATAATTTGTAAATAATCCACGATGACAACTTATTAAGGAAATTATTAATCAATATACAGAGAATATTAAAAAAAGAAAAAGTATCTAATATTATAAATAGCATTAATAGATTTATGGACATATATTTTATATTATTAATAGGCTAATAAATGTCAAAAAACATAAAATTTATAACTTATTGATTTTATTCGAAAATAGTTTTGAAGATCCAAAATTTAGTTTAATTTAATTTTGAAGGACATATTCCAAAATGAAGGGTGAACATAAATTATTCAGCGCACTTTCGGGGTTAATAAAAAATGAACAAAGCAATGTAGCGCACGCTGATTTTTTCAAACATTAGTGTAAGTACTAGTATTACTGCGTAGGTACCTTGAATTAATACGCCGGCGCGATGTAACGACAGGGGGATCGTCAATTGAGCAACGGCTATCGTGCAAGCGAAAGCAATGCGCGTACTATGGTTTAATGAAAAGGTCCGCACCTTTTATTACTGTTGGTAGACATTTTCGTTTAGTATGCGACCGTGATAGTCACGATAAAAACTCTGTTCATAAATGTTGGTATAAACAGGCAGTTGATGCTGGCCAAACCTCCCGTCTTCAAGGAAGTTATGGATCGAGAAAGAGAAACTTTTCAAATAAGCCTGGGTAAATCGACTCGCGAATTTATAGTCGGGAATACCTCAATCGACAATCGTGAAGATTCTGTACAAGCCGTAAAACTTCACGCATACAAAATTCAGTCAGTGCATGTCAACTGAAGATGACGATAAACAATATTACCGTGGACATTCTTGATCAAGTGAACGAAGATAATGCGTTTTTAGAACAAATAATCTTCTGTGACGACGTTAAATTTCATGTTTCCGGTCACGTTAACAGTCATAATTATTGGATTTGTAGTAGCGAGAACCCTCATGCCGTTCGACAAACACGACGTGATAGCCCGAAAATTAATGGTTGGTCTGCTCATGAAGTTATCAGACCGTTCTTTTTCGCCGAGCCAACGGTTATTAACGTTAGTTATCTAGACGTGTTATAGGACTATGCAGTACAACGAATTAAACACCGGTAACCTAACGGTTACTTCCAACAAAATGGCGCACCACCGCACTGGAGTTTACATGTTCAGGAGTAGATTAACAATTTCCTTTAACGTTGGATTGACCGTGATGGGCCGATCCCCTGACGTTACCTCACCAGATTTCTTTCTTTCGGGGTTTATCAAAGACAGGATGTTTCGCAACAAAGACTGTCAAATCAATGAACTAAAAAGAAGACTGGAAGGTGTAATTAATGGATTAATTTCACATATTCTTTGTAATATGTAGCGTGAAACTGAATATCGTCTAGACATTTTACGAGCTACAAAAGGTGCTCATATGGAACTTGTTTGAAGTTAATAAGTGCTGTAAACAAAAGTGTTTGAAATGCCCTATTCGATAATAAAACATACATGCACGTACATTGCTTTGTTAGTTTTTTATTAACACGTAAAATGCGATGAATAATTTACGGTCACCGTTTACTTTACATTAGTTTACCCTTAAATATTAAAAGTAATTAAATTCCTTTACGAAACTTATCAAAAAAATATGCTTGTAATAGAGAATAGCAGCTACGCACGTATAACAATTTTATAATTTTTTATAATTCTATTGCAGCAAAAATTATAAAAAAAGAAGAAAAAAACAACGATTAAATCCTCAACAAACAGTTAGTTTTAATATTTTTTCGTATGATAGATAGTTTAGACGTTATGATGTACAAAGTGTAGTTTAGTTTACTTTGGAAAGTACACGAAGGTACAGTTACTCCATCGATAACCATATTATACTATACTTTTACCGCTATATTAGAGAAAAAAATTTCAAAGAATTAATTTTAAGAGGAGATGTATGTCTTGGAAGATATCCCCAGCAATTACCTGGACTGTAGACATGCAAACACAGCAGGTAAATATACGAACTTGATTGACTAACATTTAACTTGCGTGCAACTAAGATATTTAAAAAAAATATCAGCGGCACAGCTCTTTGGCAAGAACGCAATCCGACAAAATCTATCAATTTTTTTCTTTAATTAATAATATCTGTTATTATGGCTTAGGGTCACTAAAAAATGTCTTTCGCATGAAATGAACTACACTTAGAGTTCTTTACTTCAGTGACTTGTGTAACCGATTTACTGAGCGTGATATTCGACGTTGGCATTTTAATTCACATCCTACAATTTTCAGATTGATAATTTTTGAGACATTCATACATTCCAGTAATTGTGGAAAAACCGGTGATAAGGATGCAGTTTACCGTTCTACACAAGAGTTATCAGAACTGTGTTAAACGGAGTGCTAATGTAGTTTAATAAAAGGACCAATAATCGACCTTAGAAAACAAAAAGCTTGATAAAAACGTAATCATCTCAATATTTCAAATAGTATGAATTTCAAGAAAACATTACCCCATTTTTCTTGATGGAAAAAAAATTGGCCGAGGTCACCCAAAATCAATTAACCTGTTTTAATTATCAACTAATAAAGTGTTTATTATTTTTTTAAAAAATAAAGTGGAAAGTGTAATCAAAATATATACAAACGGTACTAGGCATTTTATTAATTAGGTAATTCAAAAGTTATCCATATTTCTTTTTCTAATTAGTATACAAACGACTGGTCCAATCGATAAGTCCAAGAATTACTTTCACGGTAAATAAACGCTGGTAATTGAACCAACGATCAATTAATGAAAACTTCCACCTTCATCTTCTACTAGCCGAACGGTGACGCCGTATTTGACAGAAGAAAAAAATTAACCATACTTCTGCGTAAAATTTGCTGTTTTGTAATGCACATTCCATACATTTAAACATCAATCCTTTTACCAAAGAAAAATACCAAAAAACTTTTACCAAAGAAAAATGAGGAATTTTAAACGTACTGTAGCCGCGAATTTGCGAATTCCAGTAAAATGAAAAATCTATATGATTTTGCATCAAGAAAAAGAAGATTCAGAAAATTGTAGCTTATAATATGTATTTTTTACGGTAATAATGTACTAATTAAAATGTCACTTTCACACGGGTAGGCATATATACAATTTAACGTATTAGTAATCATTTACCATCTTAAATCGTAACCGAATAGTACTAAGTTTCGCATTTACTACTAGGGTGAATAGAAAATCATTCTTAATGCTTTTATTTAGGGGTGAATCTTCAATTAATTAAATTTCCACAAGAAAATTAATATATAACAAGTATTTCGTCGTCGTTAGACGGGCACGTACTGTAACCGTACTTGCATACAAATAACAATAACAATAAAAAAAAATTTATATAGCAATGTTATGTAACCGACAATCTGTAATTACACGAATTTCTCAACGTAAATTACTGTAATCTTATATCATTATACGTAAACACAAAATAGTTGGTCGGTTAGTCGCTGAAAGAATCGCTTCCGGCGGAAAAGAAAACAAGTCGGCGATGATATGATATGTAACTCGCCTGTCTTTTGTCGTCGGTGATGGAGTGTATCCAGCCGACAGGTGCACAAGAGCAAAGCCTAGTTCCGGCGGTCGGCTTAACAGGGAACATTTCTAAATCTAAAAATACAAATAACTTATAACCTTAACCTTTACCAGAAACGAATACGTCAGACCTACTGTACTTTTATTTTAATATTGTTTATTACAACCTGGGTGTTCCATCGACGAATCAAAAACATGAAGTGAATAATACTACACACGATGTAGTCTGTACATGTTAAACAACAAAATATCACGTGACTTAAGATGAAAGGAATTTTTTTTTATTTCTTAAAAATAACAACGAATCAAAATTAACAAGCAGCATGAGAGGAGTTCAATAATAAAATATGTATAAGAACGCTTCCCGTACACGCACTGAATAAACATAAGTTAGTTGGAGACGTACCGATAATATTTGCTTTTCAATGATATAAATTTTAAATCACCCACATTTTTTGTACAATTATTTTCATTTCTTATGAATCGTATTTAAAAAATAGAATTAACAGAAAAGAGATACAGATACGAAAAGGCCGTCCTTGTGTTTGCTACCCAAAAACAAGGACGGCTCCAACTTCGATAAAATCGTTTAGAGTAACGAATAAATTAACATTAAAATTATATATAAATATGAATTTAAAAATGAATCAACGCAGCCTCTTTTTTTCACTCGTACTGTAGTTGTTACTGTACACTTTTATGGGTTTTTTTTTTGGGGGGGGGGGCGAAAAACATTTTTACGTTATCATCGCCCAGAAAACAAAAATATAAAATATATAATAAAAGAAGAAAGGAAATTAAAACAAAATAAAAACTTAAAGCAAGAATTTAAAAACATAATTAAACCTCAAAATAAAGTATTAAAAACAAAGACAAAATAAAAACTTAAACACAAATGTAAAACACAAAAATATACAACTACTGTAAAAAAAAATTAACAACACTATTAAAAAGTATGTAAAATACTAACACTGAGAAATAAAAACAGCCGGTCCTAACTTCTTTATTATTGCCCAGGATTTGACGAAAATTTCTGGGCAATTTAAATTTACAACACAAGGCCGCATAACATATGCAATCCACAAGGATGTAGCGCACAGTCAACCGGCAGTTGCATCGTACGCATAGTGGTGCATTTTCTGCTGATATCAGGTACCCGTGAGTAGCTCTCCGTACGTCCTACCCGCAATCGACAGAGGACCACTTCCTCCCGGCGAATTATCCTATGGGATGAATCCCATGGCAACACAGTATTTTTGGAATGTCGAAGTTTGTTACTTACTGTGGAAATCCAGTCATCTTGCCACTTTGTGCGAAGTGTGAATTTTGCATAGTTAATAAAGTCGGATGTAGTAACACGGGTGGTAAAGGATGGTCGACTGTATGCGTCTTTAGCAGCGGAATCTGCACGTTCATTACCCGAAATCCCCACTTGGCTAAGAATCCATCAGAAACTCACTTGTGTGTTGCGATGGTCCAACTAGGCGATTGTACATTCGATGATGATAGGATGTCTTGCATAAAAGTTTTCTAAAGCTTGGAGAGTACTGCACGAGTCGCTACAAAAAAGGATATGACAATATGAATATCGATCAATATGATATCGTTATCACCATGAAAACTGACCGTAAAATGATTACAAAAATTTTTACGTATGAAATAAGAATAGCCTATGTATAAGAAAAATGCAAAGGACGGCTTCCGTTATGTCTGGCGCCAGGTCGTAGATAAGAATTTTAAATTCTACTAACGGTAATTACTCGTAGCCAAATATTTTGTTTCATCTAATCGTTTTATTTCACTGGCTGTAGGGGTTCGTAGTCCAAACAAAACAGTTTGTATTACAATTCCGTATGAATTTATTAATATATAATAAGCTTAATGTTTACATCACCATCATATAACCAATGTGAAATCTTAAAATCCATGTCTGACGCGCAGACTAATTTTGCAGCCGTCATTTTGGACAAAATGGTGCGCATGGTACATGGATGCATACGGTACTTTGGAAAGAAATCAGCAATTTGAAATTAAAGAATTAAATAGGTAGTATAACTCATCAAAGTTTCTCTCTTTTTCCTGTTTAGCCTCCGGTAAGTACCGTTTAGATAATACTTCAGAGGATGAATGAGGATGATGATATGTATGAGTGTAAATGAAGTGTAGTCTTGTACATTCTCAGT
This sequence comes from Lycorma delicatula, assembly GCF_047948215.1. NCBI lineage: Eukaryota > Metazoa > Arthropoda > Insecta > Hemiptera > Fulgoridae > Lycorma > Lycorma delicatula. The sequence continues at coordinate 39,351,179 of NC_134459.1, forward strand.
TCGACTATTCCTGAGATGTGTGGTTAATTGAAACCCAACCACCAAAGAACACCGGTATCCATGATCTAGTATTCAAATCCGTGTAAAAATAACTGGCTTTACTAGGACTTCAACGCTGGAACTCTCGGCTTCCAAATCAGCTGATTTTGGGAAGACGCGTACACCACTAGACCAACCCGGTGGGTTAACTCATCAAAGTTTAGGAAGCTTAAAACACACAGACGTACAATACTTCTACTTGAGCTGTATGAAGTAAGATTGGTATCGATAATAGTATATTGGTGAGCATAGTGTACAGCGACAGGATGTCGTAAGTAGCAAGAAGCCGATCGAGCAATTCATCCCTAACCTGGAGGTCAACTGAGCTTTCTGAATTTTGATGAGTAATACGGTAACTGTATCAAATCAATCCAATATGATTGAAGAAAAAACGGAAGTCAATTTTTCTATCATTTAACTTATGAAATTAAGTTTTCTTAATACATTCTAACACATTTATATAGAAGTTAGCGTTTCAATTTCCCTTTAAAGAAAAAAAAATGATTCACCAAACTGATACTAACTTCTGGTTAAATAAAACAAACAAACTTTAATTTTAAAATTTCAATGCAATTTATGAAATTAACTAAATGGTATTTATTTTTATGGTAGTTAATTTCAACATGATAAATATGATTTATTTTAACAAAGAAATAATCTTCAAAATATTATGATAACTTCATAAGATATGCAGTTGTTTTTCGAGTAAATACTTATCACAGTTCTATAGAAAAGTATTATCTAAAATTTCGCAGAATTATAACTTAAAAAGCATATACGACCTTCAAATTAAAAAAAAAGCTGACAAAAGTACGTGAAAACTGTCACACATCCTTGATAACAACCCACATAATTATTAATTGTAAATTATAATTCGTAATTAAAGTAATATAGCCTATATCACATACTCTAATTATAGTCGGTAACCGAAATTTATTTACTAACTTAAAAATTGAAGAAAAAAATTTAATTTTTTTGTACTTTTATAGCCTAATTGATATATTATTCACTTAGTTAAATGAGTTACATGAAGGTAAATTTTATGATTGAAGCTTATCTATTAAGCATTATGAATTCAAGCACAATAAAAGTTTATCAAGTTAAGATAAACGTTAAAAGTGTAGAAATGGGAAGTCAAATAGCGTAACATTATTTAAAAATCTATACTATTATATAAAGAAGAAGAAGGTTTTTGTTTGTTCGGGATAAGCAAAAAAATAATCAATCGCAACCAAATTTTTACCCGTGTTTCTTGGAATAACTGAGACGATTTTTATATTTCATCTCGAAAAAAAATATATACATGTATGTAGTAGTGGAGATTTTCCGACTAAAGCACAAACTTTAATGAATTGAATTATTGAACTGTGAGTCTCTATCATTGTGTTAGTTGGGTTTGAACTGAATGATTCTAATCAATCGAATGAATAATATTACAAAAATAATAGAATTAAATCTACTTTAAATAAAATAATATAAAATAAATTTTTAAAAAAATTCTGTTTAACAATAATGGGTTTCCCGTGGGGACTCTGTGAGGCTAAAGTGGTGAGTCATGCGATCACCTCGTGGGCGGCTAGAATAATCTTCACAATCAGCTAATAACAAGTGGGGTATCCTTGGGGCGCTATTTGGGAGGTGCAATGGGGTACTCTTATAATACCTCTGCAAACAATCGTCCGATTTTCAAAATTAAATCGGAGTATTTGTTAGTAGGTTGAAGGCTAACTTTTGCATGCATCAGGTACATTCTCGATCTAACAAATCAATGTTATTCGGAAATGTATATATATATATATATATATATATATACATATATACACAGTTTGTCTGTTTGCTGTCGCATCACGCGAGAACCAACCGACCATTACTTTCAAATTGGCAGGATACATTCGTGTTGTCCCAGAGAAGGTTTTAACCATCGACCGAGGCCGTAGCTCCCTTGAAGGTTAAGATATTAAAAATATTCATTATCTCTTAGCTCCCCCCTCCCCCGAAGGGAGGGTGAAATTGTGAATTAAAGATATTCATTAAGGAAAAAATGAATTAATCCTTTATTTAATTATTATATTTCTGCCACCATGGCAAAGAAATAAGTTATATAGTAAAAATTATAATTATTATTTATCAGTATTATTCTCACAACAATGACAATAACTTACAGTGCGGGGGTCCAGGGAGTGGAGTCCTCTGGGTAGATGGGAATGGCGACCGAAGCAAGTTCTGCGGGAGTTCAGGACGCCGGTTCCTCGGAAAAATTAGGAATGGTGAGCGAAGCGAGCTCTGCGGCCATGAGGTAGACCCCGAGGAGCCGCTGAATTGGCTCCGGGACTTGCCTCAGCTGACCTGAGCTTCGAAAGTCAAGGTTCTGGGGCTAGACGGGTCGGCAAGTATAGTATAATTTAAATTATTAATAAATATCTTACCTTATATCGACCGTATTGTTTACGATATTCCATGTAAAAGTCTTCAGGATCTTCGAATCCTAAATCGTAAATGGACTCCGGGTCCATGGCTCTTATTCTGTAAAAATAAGACAACAAATTAATTACTACTTTTTTCTAATTAATTTTTTTTCAATAATAAGTTGAAAATATCATATTACCCCCAGTATAATAAGTTCAAAATTAAAAATTTCCACAACGGAATTTATTTTTACATCACAAGTATTATAGAAATATGGTTATAAAATTAAATATATTTAAATAAAAATAATTTTGGGCATATTACAAATAAAATATTTGTGCTTAACTACAAAGGTAAGTATCGTTAAAAAACATAATATCTACTCCGTATGAAACATGGATTTTGGACATTTTTAGGAATTTCGGGAAAACTTACAAAAAAAAAATTCCTCTAAATCCGTGTTTAGGTTTAGTATTGTTAATTTTCTTCAAGATATACATACCCACTGTTTAACAATTATATCTATATTAAAACAAAACAAAAACATATACTTTTAACTGAATAAGCTTATCAGTGAAGTGATTTACAATAAAAAAATTTCTCATAACCAAACAGTACGTTTTTTTTAATCTCTGGTCTCACAATTTTTTTAACGAAACTAAGAAAAAAAAAATTAAGTAATAGAAAACCTGATATTAATTTTTAAAAACTTATAAATGCAGTACAAACAATTTTATAAATAACACTGGTCAACATAAAATTTGGGACTGAAAAGGAGTAGGTGTTCTATATGGTATTTTATATACTGAATCTGAATATCTATTCCAAAACAACCCATCACGTAACGTTCTTAAGTTATAACCCCTTAAATTTATTTTTTCTACTTCTTCGTCTGTTTCTTCTTCTTAAGTTGGTAAAAAAAAATTTAGGATTAATTACCGATCAAAACGTAAATTGGAGAAACAATCGTAAATTAAAGTTGCGTAAAAACTTAAAAAAAGCTTTACGTTCTGCAATCTTATTTCCCAAAATCTGTTCAAAAATCTCATTTATTTCCCGCTGATCCATTCTAAATCACGATATGGAATTTCTTGTTATGGTAGTTACTTTAGAAAGTAACATTAAGCTACTGAGTACCATACAAAAAAAAATCGGGTAGAGCTGTGTCGGGGCGCACGGCCGTTGGTTTAACGTGAAACGTTACAGACCTTGGATGAAGTTCCTCCGAGCTACAGACCGACCAATTTATCTGTAGAGTTAAATGGGAGAGCCACCATTATATTTCATTTCAACGAAACTGAAAGTTTCCAATGGAAAATTTTAGTTCCTTCATTTGGCCAACTCCACAGATAAATTGTTCGGTCTGTACGTCAGCGAGTCAGTTTTAGTGTATGGATTGAAATAAAAACGAGAGACTGACTGCGTACTAAATTTAATTTTAACATAAAACATACACCAAATGGTACAAGGTATAATAAGCAGCAGTAAAGGTGCTCGCGCCGTCGGCGCCGTTCGCCGAGGGTGCCGTGCCAGCTTTGCGACGCTCTCGAAACAATCTCGCTCGCTTGGCACCAGTCATATGGACCACTTGTGCGTGGTCCATAAGGGCTCGTCCACATGATAGCGTTTGCAACCGCGCGTTAGCAAACGTTATCATGTGAACGAGCCCTAACCTCCCTTTCCAAATATATGCGTAATTTATATTTCCGGCTGGCTTTTTCGCGGGCTGAGGCAGACATATTGAATTTGTATACTTTTTTATATGTTTACTTAATTTTTTAAACATTAATATTGTCCAAAATAAACTTAATATTACTTAAATCGATATATCTCGACAAACTCTAAACACAAAACGCACGAATCACCGCGCTATCACTTCTAAGTAGTGAGCTACACTGAATGGAAATAAGCGAGAGCGCCAGTTTTGGCCAATCTGCGCTGTGCATCCTCCCCGTCAACCAGTTCATCAGTGACACAAACTCAAAGTCGTATCGGCGAGCTGACCGTGTAAGTTATAAAATGACACCGCATTTACGTCTCTGATATTAATAGTTAGGAAGTTAATAAAAGGCAGGACGACATAGACCTTTCCGTTACGCTAAAAATTACTGTTCTGCTACCCGTATGTTTCTGTGTGATTTTAAAGACGTTTCATGTTAAAAAGATAAATCATTTAGTAATTAACAAGGAGCGTTTTTATTTTTATCCCTTGATGAAGTTCACTACAGAAACTCGAAGCCTGTGAAAAGAAATATGAAATGTAATTTTTGTAACGTATGAAAAATGCTATGCCTGACCGGGATTCGAATCCAGGATGAAAAGCCGCGACGCTACCAGTTGTGCCACGGAGGCCAGAACATACTTTCTCTTTATTTTTTAAACTTATTTACAAAATTATTATTTCACTTACTTATAAAGTTAAAATTTTTTTTTTTTTAATAGAAACGGAAACGATAATAATGGCAAGTTCTATCAAAGAAGATTAAATTTAAGGTTAGCAAATGATATCATCATTTATCCAAACCCAGAAGCGACACATTCAAAAGGAATTTTTTGTTATTTAGCGCTTAAAATCTATATCAAGTCGCCATAGTTTTATTAAGGTAAGTAAAAGGATGAGAAAATCTCTGAATATTTCACGAGAACGGTTACTTCAGTTGTTGAAATCTTTTTTTGAACTCAATTGTGAATAAATTCTTTCTTTATGATTATCTACAATAATGTAACCATTTTTTCTTCGAAGTTATAAATAAATAAATAAGTGAATCAAAATATAACCTTAATAAGTTAGGATTAGTAATTAGAAGGCAATATCCACAGGCTATAGATTCAAGTTATGGAATGTTTGTTACTGTTAACACAGTTTTTTTGAGATTTTTTAAAATTATTTTATTTTTATTATTATTATTTTTGTTTAAGTAATGATAAACAAAGCTCTAGGTTTGTCCTTGAAGTACCTAATTCTATAAGGAGTAAATATTTTGTGCTGATTATTAACATTTTGTATAACACATGTATAATTTTTTTTGTGTAATTTTTACTAATATGAATTGTAACATATAATTTTTGCTGGTAATTTTATGGAAAATAAAAATATAGATGGGACATTTTACGAACTTTTAAATCATTATTTTTATTAATATATAGCTTTTATTTCCCATAGTGATTACAAGCAAGGTATGTAACGTTTTTCGACAAAAAATAAATAAATAAATCTACTGATTTACACTACTTGTCTCGTACTTAATTGTGTATAATAAGCACGGAAAACAAATGAAACATATCACGCACAAATCATAACTACTTTCTCTAAAAATAATTATGTTTACTGTACACCAAAGATGTTCTAAACAAGTGGCTAAGTATGCATAATGCGTCACTAGTACTTTCCCGTCTCCACAAGAAGTGCTAGTGTCGTATTCAGCCATCTTAGAATTTTCCTTTTCCCCCGTGGGAAATTCCCTTTTCCCTCGTCCTCTTGGACTGGGAAATTTTAAATTATGCTGGGTTTCCGACCAAATTATTTTTTTCATTTTAAATGTTAATTATTTATTTAATTTAATTTAGTTAATATTTCAAAGGTCGGTAACCCTAACGTACAGCTGTTGTAGTCGTCTACACGTGGTGACGTCACAGAATTAAATTGGTGACGTCAAGTGGTGAGCGGTATAATTAAACAAATTAATAATATTTAAAGTGTAAAACGTAACTCGGTCTGGCTGGGTCTGGAACTCGATCGCCGGGTTGGTGTGTTAAGCCTCGCGGCTACATCAGTCTGCCGACCGAACAAGCAAAATTTGTTCAATGTAAGTTGTGAAATTACATTAGTTTAGTTAGTGCCGACCATCTCCACTAGTACCGCCACACCCGCGCGAATTAAATGCGGTATGCGCGCGCGCGCTTTAGCTAGAATCACTGAATTAAATAAAATAAAAAAATATTATATTTAAATTAAATGATAAATATTTTTAATTAAGTTGTATGTGTAAGTGTATGTAAGCCGTGCATCACAAACAAACCACATTTGTCAGCTTTTTTTATGTCTAATAATTTTTGTTATCCTTGGAACATATTTCATGAGAAAAAAGACAAAAAGAAAGTCTAGCACACTTAAATTTTGTTAAGATTAAGTTAAAAATAGTAATTATGTAATGTTAAAACGCTTTAAAAAAAGAATATATTCCACAATAATATGGAAATTCTATTCTTCAAGATGATGGAAACGAAAAATTATCACCGGATTTGTTTTTTTCCATTAACCACTGATCGCAGATAAAAAATATATAGTGTTATATCACCATCGAGATTTCTATTAATATTTATACTAATAAATAAAAAAAAAAATTAAATATGTTAAGATGAGAACTAGAGGGTAACGAATTAATCAATTCGCATACATAAATAACATATTAAACATATTTTCTTTAGCATACCGCTTACTGCGGCACACTAAAGATAAACCGCAAAGCGTATAGTATTTCAACCGCAAAAAGCGGTTGTTTCATTTTTACGCAGCTACCTATTAAAAACGGAAATAAATGAAAATAATTGACTTACAGATGATAAAATTTTACTGCAACACAGTACAAGAAAATCAACAGGGAACAATAAAAAAATAAGTACATCAGAAGAGTAATCTACTAATAAAGTTTAACTCAAAATATTTAAATGAATGTATAAACGATAAATTTCGTAAGGTTAATAATAATAGTAATAATAAAAAGCAATATTGGTTAAATCCAACAAAACATTTATGCAGGAATAAATAAAATAATATTATTCAGACAAAAGGCTACAAAACAGGTAGAGCAAGCTAATTTAATAGATCGCGCGCAAGCATACATGCGTGCTTGATTATGCAGTCGAGTTATTTCTGTACGCCACCTACACGAAGTATTGTGTTAAAAACATTTACTTTAAAGAGTAGACATATATACATACATAAAATAGAGCAACGGGAAAAAGAGCGGAGTAGTTATAAGAACAATGGATTCAATAAATATAGATAACTCAGTAATAATAAACAATAGTGGCATTGAAAATTCGTAGCATGTAACGAACGGCATTCCTTCTGGTAACGACATTTTTTACGTTAAATTACATTCGTATATATGAACTTTTTACAACAGTCTTACATATACAGAGTGTTTCTAAAATGGTGGGCTGGCTATACTTTTTCGAATTACTTAAATACTTGTAAATATTGTATTGTATTGAAATACTTGTAAAATTAAACGAAAAATGCTATTACGAAAAATGGCAATTTCTCCGTCTCTCTCTGCCGTTTTGTTATTCTTATATAAAAATTTATATCTCAAGTTCGGATACAGGAGTCAAGTTAATATTTAATAAGCGTCTTAATAATAAAGTTTTAAAATTAGCAAAAAAAATCAGGCTTAAATACCTTTGCAAGTTACAAATGGCGGCCATGTTTATTTTTCAATCTGTTATATCTCCATAAATATTAGTTTCAACAAAATGTATGTTTTTGCTAAAAAGTTAAGTCTTTTATTTTGAACAAAATGACATTTTATTTTTTTTAAATCGGTTAACATTTTTAGCCGAGTTATGGTAGAAAATTTATGTAATTTTGTGTCTGTTTTCATACCTCCACTTCATGTTCAATTCGATTAAATATTAATTGTATTTATTTATTGTTAATTCTATTATTGTAAATTAATATCAAATTAAGTAATAATTTTCTCACAATAATAGACTTAATAATTAATAAAATAAAACAACTACCTGTGATAGCACATTTTTCTACAAGAGATTGGTAGGTAAAGAAGTTGAAAACTTAAGAAATCGTGCCTACCCAGAGATTTTCTTCCCAGAGGAAGAATTATACTCATTTTTTTTAATTAAAAAAATAAAAAGTATTATGCCTATTTCAGCGTATTGGTACACTACACGTTACTACATTTTTAAAAACTGTAAAATGTTACAAGATTTTTAAACAATGTAAGTTGCTTTTTAAAGATGGTAAGCAAATAGTGCTCATACAGACGCACAAACCCAAAACGGGGACGATCCTAAACTTGCAAGTTTGTTTCAGGGTTCTTGGCGAGGCAGATATTCGTTGAAACTATACTATACAAGGTCAAACCGCATAGATTACGTGACTCATCACCAATACGTATGCGTCAGTAGTTTCATAGCAATACAACAAACGAGCCGTTTCCACAAGCTCAGCGTATATTTATTGAGGAATATTATTTAAATCACTCGGTTTTATTCTGAATACCAGAATGTTTCACGGCTTTCCTCAGAAGTGCAGTACCAAATAAACTGACTGTTTTTCGTTTATTATCTAGATTTCTTGAAACTGATGGAAAACGTAATAGCTAGCAGTCAGCATTTTATAATCACCTGCACGAAATTCAACAGTTCCGCTATTCCGTTATCTAGAAAAGTCACTCGGGAAACTTTCTCGACCGACTGGACAACTTTAATCGGGGTTCCTAAGATTACAAAAAACTAAAGTTACGTGAAAATAGAATTCGAGTAATAAAAGATCTGGAGAAACAAACGACTTCAGCACAGTGGATGGTTCAAACGTTTCATTCGAGTGGGGTTTTTGTTTTGGAAAGTTTTATTACTCAGATTAAACGCGGTTTTATCTTTCTAGTTACATTAATAGCTAAAACAGTAGAGTATGAATTCTGAGAATCTTCACATTAATTATGAAAGTCCTTGTTTTCTCAAAACGTTGGTGTTTGATGCACGGTTCCGCGACGAAGAATAGTCGGACCCATTTTTTTCATAGTAAAATTAATTAGAGAACGTTATTTAGAAATTATTACAACTTTTGTAGCCTTATTTGAACTAAATAAAAAAACTGCTGGTTACAGCAGTTTTTTACAACAGTAACCAGCTGTGTCATGATACACGACACAGCTGGTCATGACATGCTACATGACCATTTTGAAGGTGGTTAGTTACTTGTAAATAAAATAAAAAAATACAGGCTGCTTAGTTACTTGTACCATAAAATTAAATTACTCTTGTCTTTAAAAGAATATCCTTTATTTTACAAACTATAGGTCTCTACACGTAGGCATATAACAGTATATATATATATATATATATATATATAAATGTAAATGTCCATATATATATGGACATATATATATACTGTTATATGCCTACGTAAATGTAGATTAAAATATTCGTAAATGTCTATCTGAACGTAAATGAAGATGTAGTATAAATTAGCGAGGTTCGGTGGGAAGAGAACGACTTTTGGTCAGGTGATTTTTAGAATAATTATCTCAGCATCAAATAAAGGGCAGGCAGGAATAGGTTTCGTAATGAACAAGATAGAGAAGAGAGTAGAGTATTTCAAAACGCTTAGCGATACAATCATTGTAATCAGGATAAAATCAAAACCTAAGCCGACAACGGTTGTTAACGTTTATATGCCTACAAGTGCCCACGATGACGAGGAAGTAGAGTGTGTATACGAAGAAATTGATGTCAATTAAACACATAAAAGGGGATGAAAATTTAATAATAGTTTGAGATTGGAATGCAAGCATTGGAAAAGGCAAGGTAGGAAATATTGTGGATGAATACAGGCTAGGCAAAAGGAATGAAAGACGAGAACGAATTATTGAGTTTTGCACGAAGTATTATTTAGAAATAGTCAACACCTAGTTTAAAAGTCATAATAGAAGAAAAAGCCGAGCGTTACTGCAAGGTATCAGATAGATTATATCATGGTTAAGCAAATATTTAGAAATCAACTCGTCAACTGCAAAGCATATCCAGGAGCAGATATTGATAGCGACCATAATTTAGTTATAATGAAATGAAGATTGGGGTTTAGAAACCTAAAAAAAAAAGGCGTCCGATGAATCGTTGGAATTTAGAGAAACTTGAAGAAGAGGAGGTAAAGAAGATTTTTGAGGAGGATATCGCTCAGAAACGTTAAAGTACTTTAGAAGATGTTTGTATTGTGTTCGACAATCCACGGAGCCGATAATCCTGCAACACGATAATGCTCGATCATACATTCGCGTACAACCACCAAGGCCTTTGTGAAGTTGTAATTTGAATCTAATGCGCACCTTCTGTACTCACCAGTTTCAGAGTCTTGCAATTTTAATTTTTTTCCGCAATTAAAGAGGGATAACGGGAATTCATGTCAGCACAGTAGATTAAATAAAGGGAAGTAGTGAGGTCGTGGATCGAGGAAAGATCGCCAACAATTTTTATTGAGAAAACTGGTTCGCGTTTTTGGGAAATGTGTAAATGTAAATGAGAAATAAATGTATGTTTTTGAACCAAACTAAATATACTTTTATCCCATATTTGTTTCATTTGATTATCACTTTTTAAATGTTGTTATTAGCGACTGTATATGGCATTTCAACTAACCCTCATATATATCTGAAAAATTGATTTTTAAAGCACCATATTATTAATAAAAGGAACAAAAAATTACAACAATTTACTTATTTATAAGAATTAAAACCATTAATATTTTATCATCAAGCATGTATCCAAGGAATGCTAAACTGTAATATAAGAAAACATTAATAAGCAAGTACGCTATTTCTTATCATTTACACGTCAACAATCCATTTAAAAAGCACTCGACAATAAATTTCAAATAAGACTCATTAAGAGTAATTTAATCAAATATTTAATTATTTGTTTTACATTTTAAACAAAATGTATACTGTTTATCACAATTAAGTAAATATTTATTAAATCAATATCACACAATAATTTCCAAGACATCAACAAAGTGAACATTCGTTAAGCCGTCTCAGGGTGATGTTTTTTTTAATCAAATTGTTAACACTAATAAAATACACATAAAAATTCTAATTTTGACTTGTGTAGAAGTTTATGTCTTTAAAATATTTAAATGAATAATATAAAACTGGAACTCCACTTTAATCGTTTTCGTTGGATAAAACCAAAATAATTCTACAACGTCTCAATTTATTCATCAAAGTCGTTTAAGAAAATAAATGTTAATACTACTATATAGTCAGTACTATTTAAGGAAAGCCCAGCTTTTCCGATAAGATCTTCAAGCCGATGTGGATTTCTTTGTTCAGCCGTAAGTTTAAAAACATAATCCTACATAGGTCCGTAGGAAAAACACCGACATCCATACCACACAAGTAGTAAAGGACTTGAAATCTTAACCACTTATAAGCGTTTAATGAAAATCTACAGAACACGATCACGAAGAAAATATCTAAGATAAGCGGAAACTGTTACTACAGAGAAAAAAACGATCTAATTAATAATATCCCACCCTTTGTGCTGTACAAATCGATCATGAAACGAGACAATCGACCTATCTAAAGAGTATTTCTAGACCACCTCCAAACAGTATTTATCACGCCTACGTTTCTAAAGAGATCTACAAAGTTTGTGTTTATTTAGGATCGGTTTATGGATTACCACAATACCGACCAGCGATTTTGCATTGATTTACAGTTCAATGTAAACGAACACAAATTAAATTTCATCCAAATAAAAAAAGAGTCATTTAATGGCAGTTTAAGATTCTTCAGCAAAACCTATGACGACAGTCTTTAGAATTGTGGCGTGGAGATGTATTTGCATTCAAATTCTAGCACATAGGATAAATTATACGTATAGAAGAGAAGATAATGCTTTAAAAACTCTAGCGGCAAACTTATTTACAAATAAGATAACTAAATATATATACACACATATATTTGTATTGTTTATATGTACTAGTGCAATCGATCAAATCTGTCTGAAAGGGGAAAAATTATAAACAATTTTTTTAAAATCCGAATATTCAAAAAAGGGTTAAATAAAACATTATATATGTTACAATAAAAAGTTGACAAAAAATTATTAGTGTTAAGAGTACATATGGATATGCGTGGTGTGGGGGAGAATGACTAATAAAAGAACCCCACACCCTGAATATAAAATTATTACATACACGCAAACCATATTGTATAAGTGACAAAAAAGGTAAAAATTAATTTAAATAATTAAAGATGAAAAAAAATACACAAATCATTTATGTAGAAACAGTTTTTAAATTGATCCATTCGTTAAAGAGTTACAGGGAGTAGATAAATAGATTAAAGAGAAAACATGTAAATTGCTACAAGTCGTTGGGCTATTAAAAGGCTGCAGTTGTCACCGGCCATTCCATAATGATACTTCAAAAAAGTGAAGTTGAAACGTGGAACTGTTGATCAAGTTTAACGTAGACATACATGTACCACATATACCATTTTATCTAGAATAACGGTTGCAAAAATAGACGGTCCGTCGTACAGCGATTCCAAAATTTCACATTTATGATGTAATCGTTAACCTTATGTACAGAGTGAGCAACATAAAACCGAACCCATAATGAAATCGCTACCCAATACTATTTATGAAAAACTCTCACACAACTAGCGCGACTAGTGGATATGTGTGTTACTACTGATTGTTGCTGCCGTTTGTCAGGTGGTTACTTGTCAGTGCAGTATACGTTTTGTTGCAGTGCAGTTGTTTGTGTAAAATGCCTTATTCAATCCAGGCGAGCATAGCTTTAGTTCGAGGCCTATATTCGTTCTGGATCGTTTGAAAAACCACCTGGGTATTCGTAGAAAAATTTCCGAATGCCTGTATCAGGGAAGAGTTTGCTACTCTTCCCCGATTTAGTTAAAAAAATTGCGTTATAACAGATTGGGTTTCAAATGCAAAACGAAATAGGCAACCTCCCGTTAGGACTCCACAGGCCATTTGCGATATTGAAAGGAGAATTACTGCCAGTCCAAATGCCATTTTCGAAGAATTCTATGCTCAATTAACTGATAATGAAAAAGAATACACAGCTTCTTCCAATAAGACGGAGCAACGTGTCACATATCAAACGTTTCGCTGAATCGCATTCATACAGCTTTCACAAATGAACGAGCTGTCAGCAGAGGACGGTGGCCTCCACATTCCCCAGAGTTATCTACTTCCGATTTTTTCCTTTAGGGCTACTTAAAGAAGAGAGTTTATGCATGTAATCCCCACAATATTGATGAAATGAAGATGAACATTCAATGAGAAATCAACGCAATTGACAACGTCAATTTGCGTCAGACGATTCTCAATATGATCAAGCGAGCAAAAAAGTGCATCGATGCCCAGGGTGATCAGTTTAAACATCTTTTGTAACAATAACGTAAATAAATGCAAAATTTAAATTACGTTTTATGTTTTTCTTATTTAATTTATCCGTATTATTCGTAAAATTTCATTCCAACATAACCTACTGATTTTGCAGCGGTTACGTTACGGATTCGGTTTTATGTTGCTCACCCTGTATATAATAATCAATCCATACAAAATTAAAAAACAAACTGTCTTTATACGATTACGAACATACATTCACCGAAATAAAATGATTTAAATAAAACGAAAATAATTGTTTATGAATAATTACCGGTATTAAAAAATTAAACTTTCAGAGGGGAAAAAAATTACCCAGTAAGTAATTTTAAAAGAAAACATTACCGAAAAGTGAAAAATTTCCATTTGATATTATTTATTGTACGAGAACAAGAAAAGGAACGGATGAATAATGATTAGCATAGTACAGGACGAATTTAAGATGTCGACTAAGCGCTTTATTAAGAAAACCTTCCATACTTGTAACGGACAGTTTTAGGGGGTTATACAAGAGATGATTTAAAGCGAAGACTGATTGGTGGAAAATGTTATCAGGTTTAATTATCTTTGGTCTAATGATATCTATTCTTCAACCTTTTAAGAACAAACTCTGTAAACATACTATACTACGGAGTTCAGTTAGCTTATAGAGTGAAGAATAAACAAATGTTTATGCTTACGTTGCGGTTATTGAGTTCACCATGATTCTATTGAATCACGTTTAGTATATCAGTGTCGATTCACAACGCGGCCATATCTATATATAACACTACTTACGATTAGTCATACAGTAATCATGTAATCAAACGTTTATATAGTGTTTTGCTTTCACAGTCTTATTAAAACCCTGGATCTTTTCATATGATGATTCTTTTGTTCTCGTGTTCAATTTTTGTGTTTTTCTGTTATTTATTTACTCTAATGTTATTTAAAGTTAATACAATACAATTTTTTTAAGTTTACTAGAACGTGAGTGTAGTGTATTCCTAGATTTGTGCCTGTACTACTTGAGTTATACCATTACTTTGACATCATGTCTGATACCGATTCAGCCGATAATAATGTATGATTATTGACATCCCCTCCGAAAAAACGGCTGCGAAAAAAGCCCTTATGTCGTGCAAAAAAACACATCATTCTAATTGCTTAAAAAAGCGAATTACAGAGTAATCCAACGGCGAATGTTGTTAATGTTTTATTAAATACTGATTCAGTGTACAAAGTGATTCGCGAGTATAAATCTACTAATGAATAACGTTCTCCTAAGAAAAAAACCACGCAGGTCAATCGAAGAAAAAGTTGACGATTTCAATAAAAACCCGATTTGTAAAAAAGTACACGAATCTTATTTTCTGAACGGACTGCCTACAACAGATAAAGTATTACGAGTTGTAAATTATGATAATCATCTACCAGATTTCTGAAGAACAACGTTTTATAAACTGTAAAAAAAAATTTAATTCTAAAGGATAAACGGGGCCGGGAAAGTGCTTTAATTGACAAGGATGAACTCATTACATGGCGAAAACATTACCACACTGAAATAAAACGAAGAAATAAAAAGAAAACGAAGCAAGAAGACCGTAGAATATAATATACGGATGAAACTTGGGTTAACGAAGGCCACACGAAAAGTTTCTTTAGGAAAGATAAAGCTGTGAATTCGTCAAAAGAAGCCTTTCTGTGTGGTTTATCAACCAGTAATAAGACTCCATCGGATAAAAGCAGGCGTCTCATAATTACGCTTATCGACAGTGATACCGGGTTTGTCAATGGAGTGTTTAATAAAACACTCGATTGACAAATTAAAACTAAATTAATTTTAAATTAGATAAGTTTTAAATTAATTTTAAAACTTATCTCGATTTTTTAATCTTAATCTATAGGCGACTTTCATAACGAGATAAACGTCTTTTGAGAAATGGTTTAGCGATTTTTTCACTTCTTCTGGTAGATAATTCGGTTATTGATTTAGACAACGCCACTTATCATTTATTAAAAAGGAAAAACTTCCAGCCGTGTCTTGGAAAAATAATTGTATCAAAATGTGGCTTAATTCAAAAGAAGTGATATTTGAAAAGGATGAATCTAAGGTGCAATTATCGCAAAGATTTTCGCTTATTAAAAGTAATTTTAATGTGTATATAAATTATGAGTGAGCAAGATCCAATGGTAAAACCGTGCTTCGATTACTTCTATATCATTGTGAACGCGATCCAATTCAGTTAATTTGGGGACAAATCAAACGTTACATAGCGTCAGAAATAGTACTTTTAAAATATTTGATATAAATATTTATGCTAAACAGTCATCGATAAAATGGAGTGCAAAAGCTATACAAACATGTAACGGATATTGTTGAAGCAAATTACTGGGAATTTGATAATATAATAGAAAACAAAATTGAGCCTCTCATCGTACCTCTTAATACTGACAGCACTACGAGTTTATCGCAATTAGATGACGAAAACTTAATTGAATTTTTTATGTTTATTATCGCAGAAATATAATGTAAAATATTAGTGAACTTTTAATGTTAGCGAACAACTGACAATTTCATAACTCTTAAACTTCGTTAACAATAAATAATTTTCATGAATAAAAGTCTCAGAGTTATCAGATGTGCCGAACAATGTAACAAATATTTACTGATCACTTAACATGTCTTAATTTATTTAAATTTAAAATATATGTATAATTTTGTAAAATATAATAGCACATGATTACTGAAAATTAACGTGCGTAGTTTCTTTAATATGCATCAGAAGCAGGTGCTTGTGAATCGCCCGCCTGAACATTCGAACGCGCAATGTTTACTTCAACTCTGCAAGCTAACTGAATTAAGTATATGTAATTGGATGGCCAACACGACACACGAGATTATATAATCTGGAAAAATTAAGAAACAGTCTTTGATACAGATTTGTGAACGGATTACTGCGGCTTGGTCAGAAATACCGGATGATTTGATTAAAAAATCGTTCAAGAGATATACTTCGAACGACTTCGATAATTGTTAATTCTCCAAATGATGGAAACTTGAGCATTGATAAAAATAATTAAGATAAATACTATGTTTTAAGTAAATTATTCTGTCATTATACAATAACAAATACTGTTATACGTTCAATAATTTTCTAGGGATGAGTTAATAAAATGCAAAAATCTGATGTGGACACCACATGACTTCCTTGTACGCCTATTACATTACATATACATATTTTTTTTTAATGAAAATTACATAAAATTTTATTTCATTATTAACTTCTTATATTTTTTCATATTTTTTTTTTGCGATTGAATTATTATTCATCGTAAAATATTTTAACAACAGTGATTAATAATTATTAAAAATAATTATATTTAAATTAAAAAAAAAGAGACCAAGTCTGATTCGAACCGATGTGCCTTCCCCTTTGTAAGATCCGAATATTTCATTAATTAAAATTTTATTTGGCTATAACTCTAGAACCAATGAAAATAAGTACCATTTGTGATACATCGTAGAAAAGCTCTCAATGAGGGCTTATTACTGCAGTTAAGAAAAAGTTGTTTTTTTTTGGGTTCCTTAGGTGTCAAAACGTGAAGATCCTGTGAAAATCGCAAATGCCCAAATTGGACCGATTACAATACTTTTCCTTCTAAAGCTATAACTCTGCTGCTGTAGCGCTAGACGGGGAAGTAACAAAAAATCTATATGAAAATGAGGGCTTTATTATTCTTTAACAAAGGTCTAAGCTGTCTGCAGTTTTCTATTTTCCTTCATAAGAAATTTTTTTATATGTTGTTATAAATTAGTGCAAAACAGTTTTTATTTAGAACTGAAATAACAATAGAAAAAATGTTAATATGTACTTAAATTAACATTTTTTTACCTCTTAACGAAGTTACGAAACGTTGAAACTGAAGTACCGGAAAAACCACAAAAAAAGAATATTTTTTATGGATAATTTTCTATAATATCTGTAGATTTTCTACTTGAAATAACGCAGTATACAATAAATTTTATTAAATAAGGTTTAAAATCCATTTTTTCCATCAAGTAGTATAAGATAAAACTTATCAAAGACAAGCTTTTTCTGTCATGATACTACGTGTACAACTCCACAATAATTTTATATAACTGTTGACAGAGTGCTCGTAAAAAAATACAATATAAAGTCTACTTACATCGAACACAATAAAAAGATGGCGCTAAAAATTTATCTAAACCGTACTAAAAATAAATGTAACTAAAATTATACGTAAACGTTCCACCGAAAATAAAATAAATATTAAATTATTCTAATCAAATACTCATTCATCACGTATAAATGAAATGAATTTATAAATTAACGAATAATTAAATCAGACTCTTAATTAATGATTACTATTTTATTAAAATAAAAGATTACAAGGGTGTCAAGATAATGAATAAGAGGGATAAAAAGGGCGTTAGATTAATGAAGACGATCTTTCTATTTAACACCATAAAAATACACGAGTAATATTATAATAACATCTAACAGCAACTCAATTATCCACCCCTTCAACAATATCAAATAGACCAGTATGATGACATGAGGGTCACTGACCTATTGTATAATAAAAGGGGTAAATCAAATGAGTACAAAAGAAGAAAAAAGAAGGTTAAATAAAGATAATAGAAGAACCTTTTGAACTAATAAAAGCATATCCACCTAAGTATCTATTAATTAACAAGTTATACAAAATAAAAAAAATCTGGTGTAGACACCACATAACTTTCTTGTACGCCTATTAAATAAATATAGTATATAAAATTTTATTTCACCAATAACTTTTGACTTTTATCATATTTTTTTATTGTTATTATTATTATTATTAATTATTGTAAAATGTTTTTTACAATTACAAGTTAAAAATTATTAATAAATCAATATATTTAAAGTAAAGAAAAGGCGAATTCGAACCGATATGCCTTCCCTTTCAAATATTAAAATATTGCATTAATTAAAATTTTATTTGGCTATAACTCTGGAACCAATGAAAATAAATAACACTTACGATATATCGTTGAAAAGCTCTCAATGAGAGCTTATTACAGCAGTTAAGAAAAAGGCCAAAATCCAAAAACCGCATTTTTGGTCAAGTCCATTGCAATCAAAAGGGGGCTGCACAACTAGATGTTTCAACAGTCGTAAATCTAAAATTTCAACATCCTACGGCTAATAAATTGTGAGTTATGCGAGAGCTACACACGTACAGACGTCACGCCGAAAATAGTCAAAATGGATTCAGGGATGGTCAAAATGGATATTTCCGTTGAAATCTGAAGACCGAAATTTTTCGCTATCATAATACTTTCTTTACTTCGTACGAGGAATGAAAAGGAACCTTACCGCAAAATTTCATAAAAATTAAAAACGTATTTGAACGTAACTAACTATACCTCAAACAAACGAAATACCAAAAGTCGAATTAAATCAGAACGAACCGCTTTCCTCGATCAATTAATAATATTTAGAACGGGCGCAGTTTTTCCTAAAGTGCTGTGGGTGAAATCAAAAACGTAATAAGTTAAACCACTGGACTATAAGACGACAGATTAAAACTCATTTAACTCAACTGCTAAATTTTATTTTCTTTATAGAAAAGAAAAGATATGTATAAAAATCATATTACAGAAATAAACATGAATCGAAATAATTACAAAAATTTTTATACATCAAAATTGACAATTTTAAAAACGATACTAATTACGAAATTTTCATGAATTATAGCAATAAAAAAAATCGTGACAATATTATTTAAAAAAATAAAAATTAAATTCTACGATTTAGACGGCACAGTCAGCTATAAAAGAGTAAAAATTATGTGAAACGCATAAGGCAGGTTGCCCTGGCGGGCGGCGTCTCGAAATGAGATTATTAGGTATTCAAAATTGATTACCTCTAGTCTAAAAATATTTTTTTTTTGAATGATTAAAATTGATATAATGAAAGTTAAATTAGAAATTTAACTCTAGAAATTGATACTAACGAATCAGGATTTTCCGCTAGTGATCGGTGCATTTCGGTGCCTACTTTTTGGTTGTAGTTCATTATTTTATGAAGAAAAAGAATCACATAATAAAAAAATATATTAGTAAAATATACTACTCATATATATCGATATATAATTATATAACAGTATATTACTGACCACCACGAGATATGTACTAACGAATCGGGATTTTCCGCTAGTGATCGGTACATTCCGCTGCTTATCTAAGGAGGATGGAGACACACACGCACACACAAACATACAAATGCCCTTTCGTAGAGTTGGAGAATATATATATAAATAAATAAATATATATATATATATAAGAACATGTCCTGACTGACTAATAATTAACGCCGAGCAAAATCTATTGAAGATAAATTGATGGAAATTTACATACACGTTCTTCTTACGGTGTAACTGCACACTAACAAAGGATTTTTGAGGCGATAAAGTGAGGTGGGGAGGAGGGCCCCCACCTCTAAAAATTTACAATAATTCAGAAATAAAGAAGTGAAGAGGAAACAGAAATGGATGAACAACATGGTTATTCTGGGGTGGTGATAAAGTGAGGTGGGGAGGAGGGCCCCCACCTCTAAAAATTTACAATAATTCAGAAATAAAGAAGTAAAGAGGAAACAGAAATGGATGAACAACATGGTTATTCTGGGGTGGTGATAAAGTGAGGTGGGGAGGAGGGCCCCCACCTCTAAAAATTTACAATAATTCAGAAATAAAGAAGTGAAGAGGAAACAGAAATGGATGAACAACATGGTTATTCTGGGGTGGTGATAAAGTGAGGTGGGGAGGAGGGCCCCCACCTCTAAAAATTTACAATAATTCAGAAATAAAGAAGTAAAGAGGAAACAGAAATGGATGAACAACATGGTTATTCTGGGGTGGTGATAAAGTGAGGTGGGGAGGAGGGCCCCCACCTCTAAAAATTTACAATAATTCAGAAATAAAGAAGTGAAGAGGAAACAGAAATGGATGAACAACATGGTTATTCTGGGGTGGTGATAAAGTGAGGTGGGGAGGAGGGCCCCCACCTCTAAAAATTTACAATAATTCAGAAATAAAGAAGTGAAGAGGAAACAGAAATGGATGAACAACATGGTTATTCTGGGGTGGTGATAAAGTGAGGTGGGGAGGAGGGCCCCCACCTCTAAAAATTTACAATAATTCAGAAATAAAGAAGTAAAGAGGAAACAGAAATGGATGAACAACATGGTTATTCTGGGGTGGTGATAAAGTGAGGTGGGGAGGAGGGCCCCCACCTCTAAAAATTTACAATAATTCAGAAATAAAGAAGTAAAGAGGAAACAGAAATGGATGAACAACATGGTTATTCTGGGGTGGTGATAAAGTGAGGTGGGGAGGAGGGCTCCCACCTCTAAAAAATTACAATAATTCAGAAATAAAGAAGTAAAGAGGAAACAGAAATGGATGAACAACATGGTTATTCTGGGGTGGTGATAAAGTGAGGTGGGGAGGAGGGCCCCCACCTCTAAAAATTTACAATAATTCAGAAATAAGGACGTAAAGAGGAAACAGAAATGGATGAACAACATGGTTATTCTGGGGTGGGGATAAAGTGTGGTGGGGAGGAGGACCCCCACCTCTAAAAATTTACAATAATTCAGAAATAAAGAAGTGAAGAGGAAACAGAAATGGATGAACAACATGGTTATTCTGGGGTGGTGATAAAGTGAGGTGGCGAGGAGGGCCCCCACCTCTAAAAATTTACAATAATTCAGAAACAAAGAAGTGAAGAGGATGCTTCCACCTCTAAAAATAAACAATAATTCAGAAACTAAAAAGTGAATAGTGAAACAGAATTGGAAGAACAATATGGTAATTGTTGGGGTTTGTTAAAGTGTGGTGTGGTGGAGGGCCCCAACTCAAAATTTACCTACAATTATTTAGAAATAAACAAGTTAAGAGTAAAACAGAAAAGGAAGAACAATATCGTTATTGTTGAGGGTGAGATAAAGTGTGGTGGGGTGGAAAGCCCCCACCTAAAAAAATACCTAGAGATGGAAGAACAATATAGAACTAATGCAAAAAAACTTAGAGACTAAAACCCAAAGGAAAAAATTATTAAACGGAAACAAACCAGTTAACACTAATAAGTTAAGAAGAAAGCTATTTAAGTAATAAATAAAAAATTAACAGAAATAAAACCATAATGACAGTGGAGGGCCACTGTGACGAAAATTCAAGATTTAATGAATTATTTTTTAATGAAAGTAACTAATGAAATTGAAGACGTTTATTCGAAGCTGTGAGATTATTTGTATTGAAAATATTTTACTTTTTAATAAAATTTTTAATATCTTAATTTTTGTACTAAATTTTTAAGTAAATAATTTTGCAATTCAGTTAATTTACCTTTATAAGTCCAATATATTTAATAAAGAGAAAAATATTTATAGAAGTTTGATTATTCTTAATTTTAAAAAATATAACCTCTTAAATGTTGAACCAAACGTTTAAACTTCAGGGTTTAATTTCTTAAGATTTTTATTTTGTTGGTACGTCATTAATCTTCGAAAGGCTGATAGTTTTCAAACTAATTTCACTAAACTTTCATCCATTTTTCTTCCATATCTTGTTTTTAAATGCGTAAATATCGTTTCCGTTATTTTATATTTTAAGTATTTGGAGTCTCCCCGAGATCCGTTTTTAAGTACTACTTTTAAGTGAATAATACACTGTAGTTATAAACAAAATATTTACACAGAAACAAGACTAATCGAAAAAGGTAGAATCAGCTAATTAGCAACACTTTAGAAAAAAACATTTCTATACTGTTCTAAGAAACACTTTTTATTGTTCAAAAGAAAGGTTTTAAAACCTAGAGAAACAAGAAATCAAACTTGTAAATTGTAAATACATTTAAAGAATTAAAGAAATAAAAAACCAAACAATAAATTAATGTAAAATTTATTGCCTGTATTTCTTTATCAATATTGAAAAATTACTTTGATTCATTTAAATAATATATTTATTCCTTAAAAACACTGACATCTAAGATTTTTTAGGATTTTTTGTAAGTGTAACAGGGATGAAGGGTAGATATGAAATGGAGTTGGTCATTCATCTTGGTCTTAGTCTATTGTGGGTTCTATATTTTTGTAGAGATTAAAATTATTTAGATATAATAAATTACTATAAATTAATAAATTATAATTGATCTTAATTTTAAATAATTTATATCATTATTATAATTATATTATTATTATAATAATAATAATATTTTACATACGAGGTCGCTAAATAAAGTAATGAGACTGATTCAAAAATCTTTTTTAAACAATCCAATTATACGTGGATTCTATCACCTTCGAAATAGTTCCCATTGGTAGCAACGCAACCCCTCTTCATAGCAGTGTTGGAACTCAGAAACCGGAATGTCCTTCACGTGGTCGCTTACATTTTAAAAAAATTATCTAATTTTCCAAAATTGTGTCCTTCAAGTCAGGTGATTAAGGTGGTTGAGGAATTACAGAAATGTTTTTCTGTGCCAAAAATTAATTACTTGAGACTGCAGTGTGTCAAGGTCTGCATTTTCTTGATGCAGCATCCAGTTATCTTTGACGGCTGGTCTCACGCGGGCAACTCTTTTCCGCAGTCTTTGAAGAATTTCTCAGTAAACATACTGAGTTACAGTCTGTCCTGTAGGCAAAAACTCCTTATAGACAATGACATTACTATCAAAGAAAGAAATTAGCATGGTTTTGATTTGATCATTTTTGCTTTTTTGGGATGTGGTGAGTTTGAGGGTGCCACTCCTTCTTCTGGCGTTTTGATTTCTGGGTCGTACTCAAATATTCAAGATTCATCACCAGTAATAACATTTTTTTAGAAAATCAGGATCAGTTTCAATTCGCCCTAGAACACTTTCACTCTGTTGTTTATCTGCTCAACAGTGTGGTTTTTTGGGATCAATTTTGCCCAAATTTTTTTCATGTCGAATTCGTTGTCAAAATTTGGTGGACTGTGGTACGGTTAAAATTCAATTTTCCTGCAACCATTCTGACAGTTAATCGCCGATCGTACCGTATCAAGTCTCGTGATTCGCTCAACATTGTCGTCACTTTCTGAAGTTAACGGTTTTCCAGAGCGTGAATCGTCCGCAACTGATTCCCGGCCATCTGAAAATGCTTTAAACCATCTAAAAACTTGGGCTCGTGACAGAGCGTCAACTTCATACACCCTTTTCATTTTTTGAAAAGGTTTCAGTAGCATTCTCACCGATTTTAACACAAAACTTGATTGCACAACGTTGCTCATAATTAGTTTCACTCATTTTTGCAACGGACAACAAAAACTCGTTTCACGAAAAGTTTGTTTACGTCTCACGTAAACAACAATAGACTAAAAATATTAATACCTAATATAAATCAGCTGTTCATATATCCATATGTTTACCAGTAACTTTACGGTGTTGTCACATTGGCTGCCAAAAAAAAGAAAAGAAAATAGTTTCGTTACTTTATTTACAGACTTTGTATCTATATATCTATAATATAATTTATTAATAATAACCGGTACTTACATATTAGCCCGTCAACCGTAACCATAATGATCCCGTTACTTTGAAAATACTTCAAAGTTACCGGATCATTAACATATTTTACATATTAAAAATTTAAGCATCATTGCTTATACTTATAGATATAATTAACCAAAGTTAACCTACGCTCGCTTCGTTCGCTAATCTCGACTAATTAACAGTAGTGTTTTGATTATTTAAATAATAAATAATTGCAATAATTATTGAATGTATTTAAATGTTCAAAACTTTACTGTCTTAATTAGTCAAAGTTAGCGAGCGTAAATTAAATTTGGTTAAATTATATTTTTAAAATAAACATAAATGGTTATAAAAATGGTAATATAATGGTTATATCGGGTGATATTAACAATCACCCAAAAGAGTTTGCAATTCAACGGTCGATACGCTAATACGTAAAAACCTACTAATGTTATCTTAATAATTTATTATAAATTATTTAGATTTTAATTAAATAGAGATTAAATTATTCCTAAGATCCTCGAATTGATTGAATCCAAGGTATACGACACGTTCACAGAACAGAAAGTTAATTGTGTTTGTACTGCTTTATATTCACTTTTAAGTATGTATATTAAGTGTACAGTACATTGTTTACATTAACATTTATTATACTTATTTTTTTTATAAAAATAAGTATAGAAGCATCATGCTTCTTGATACAAACGATGTATGCATATATATAATATGCAAATTTATTAATCCTTTTACTTCATTACAGTTCTGTCACCATGGCAAAAGAAATATAATTAATTTTAATTACTTATCTTTTTTTCTTTAATGAATATTTGAAAAATACTTAATATCTCACAAGCATGAGGACACGAACGCGTCGAAGTTCCAGAGGGCTCCGTGTCCTGGATAAACGGTCGGGCAAACGAAGCGAACCCTGACCGGGAGATTCATAATGAAAACGGACGATTTTTAAGGAATTTGTGCATGAAAAATACAATTTCATACTATCAGGTCGTTTTGTTTGTATGCAACGAAAAAGGTTGTTATTTACGGTATTTGGCTGTTTGTGTGTGTGTGTGTGTACTTTGTTGGCGTCCGAGAGAAATTTCAGCCAAATTAGTCAAATAAATTTTATTTACTACCAATCAAAACTGCAAACATTTTCAACATACTGTATATGTAACAAGTGATTAATCAATTAATCCGTATAATATATATATATATATATATATATATATATATATATACACCGTGTATCCCACGAAGAGGTATTCCCCCACGGTAACAAATGATGTATTGTTAAACAGCTGTTTAAACTGAATAAAATAAGTTAATAATTAGTTATAACCATAAATAATTATCTAAATATGTTTAATTATTCTACTTCTAATTATAATCTGTTTTAATCATTTTTACAAGTTATTTTGTAATGAATAAAAAATGTGGTTTATCTGAAATTGATGTTTTTATTTGAAAACCGCCATTTTGTTTTTTTAAATCCTGGAAGGTTGAAATTTTCACAGAACTATTTTTGAACCTTCGTTAAAAGGAATGAATCGGTGGGGGAACGGGGGAGTGATAGTAAATCAAAAGCATATACCTCTTGCGGGATACACGATATTTAAACACAACAAAGAAAAAAAATAGTTTTAATAGTATAATAACACAATACTGTGATGAAAGGAAAGAAAAAAAGTCGACAAAAACAAATCTTGCAGATAAGGTACTTAACTGTGTAACATTACTTGACGTTAAGGTGGTTGAGAAATAGTTAAAGAATAAACAAATACGGAATTATTTCGCTATTAAAGACGTAAAAACATCTTTCGCATGTCGACACAACCAATAATAAAAAGAAATTAAAATGTTGTGGCATAATAATGCTGTCTTTTTTGCATTCACGAGTAATTTGTGGGATAAAACTAAAAATGTTACTAATTTTTCACACATTTTTTTACAGAATTGAAAGGCGGTGGAAGATTACTGAAAAAATGTTTAAGGAGTGGTAAAGAGAGTTTAAAGTTTGAACGGACTATGAGAAAGACCGGTTACTGTAATTAGGTGTACGTAATGAGAACCAGTTTGCTGAACAGACAGAACTAAAGAAAAAAAAAGAACTAAGGTACTGACCGATCAAACGAACAGGCAGGGGAGCAACCTTGTTTACTTCAATTCAGCCTTAGCTGTCTTTGACCGAAAGACCAGACAGACATGTTTCATTTACCCTTGTTAATACTCATAAACAATAAGTGAGCTGGAAGGATTAAAACGTATATATACTACTATACTAGTCGAGTTTTATATATATATATATATATATATATATATATGTGTCGATGAGTTTAAAGAACTTAATAATTCGCTTCACAATAAAGATAAAAGAATTAACGAGGTGGTTTATTTATCCTCTACTTATATTATTTGTTAAACTACTCATCTTTATTTCTGAAATTTTTTTTGGTCAAAAATACTGAATAAAAACTAAAGAAAGGTTCACTCACTTATTTTCACTAATTTTTAACCCATTCGATTTTACGAGCAAGCGAAACATGAATAAGTATTCTGTAAAATATTCCCAGTAGTCATATTTTCAAATTACTCTAATCTAATACGAGAAGATTTTTGGATCAACCGTTCTCCGGTTACAGATTACTTTTCAAGTAACGAATACTTCAGTTATGAAAATGTCCAAAAAGATTGGCAACATTGTGGCCAGATATTGGACTTCCAGGAAAAAATGTAAAAATTTCAAAGACTAAATATTTTATTTTAATTAACTAAAAAAAAGCTGCGTTCCAAGAAAGTTCTACTACATTTAAAATATTACCATTTTATTTAAAAATAATATTTTTTTCATTTAGATCAATGATTGTAACTAAAGCGAGCGCGCACACTGTATTTAATCCCCGCGGGTTTGGGAGTTCTAGCGGCGACGCTCAGCGCTAACTAAACAAATGTAATTTCACAACTTACACGGAACAAATTTCGCTTGTACGGTCGGCAGACTGATGTAGCCGCGAGGTTTAACGAACCAAGTACCGAGTCGACCGGGCGATCGAGTTCAAGACCCAGCCAAACCGAGTTACTTTTTAAACTTTAAATATTATTCATTCATTCAATTCTATCGCTCACCTATCACGTCACAACAGAATTTTTTGGGGTGAGGGTACGATTTTGTAAAAGTTTTTTATGCAGATATTGTTATTTCTTAATTGCTAACAAATTTTCCTACGAAAAATAAGACCTTAATTAGGCGAAATCTCGAGACACTGAGGATGACCGTGCGCAACAGCCTCATCCCCTTGACATTTTCAGTTGAACATTTAATGGCATCAATGAAGTAAGCCCTATATAAAGTAAGTATGTATAAAAGTTTGGACAAAATCGGTTCATTAGTTCTGGAGATATAAGGTGATTTAGAGGCCAACACTGACCACACGTACATACAATATTAACATCCGAAAAATTTTCCAACCGGTTTTTTGGGTTTCTTAGGTGTCAAGATCGGGTGAAAACCACACATGCCCAAATTGGACCGATTACAATAGTTTCCCTTCTAGAGATATAGCGTTATATAGACGGGAGAGTAAAAATTTGCGGTATATGTATGTACGTGTGTTGGCCAGTATTTTGATTAATATCTCCGGGCTCAACAAATTTCTATACATGGGGCTTTGGTGACATCTTGGAAAAATTTTTAAAAATTTAATATAAAGTTTAAAGGTTTTTTTCAGTTTGAATTTTTGACATTTTTTCTAGTGGTAGTAGAAAATTAAACTTTCGTACGATGAAAGTACTTAAGTTACTTAAAATTTCAACATTTTAAGCCAACTGGATTTAGAGATGGGAGGGTATTCGACATTATTTCCCAACATTATTAACCCTTCATTATCATTACCGTAAAGCCAAACTTAAAGAAAATGATTCAGGACATCAAAGTAAACTAAAAGGTCATGAGGGCACCCTACTTCGCTTCATGTTCGCTATGTCCGCCATTCCCTCTCACCCGGCAACAACTATACCGTGTATCCTGGGAGGAGTCGGCCAAACTTAAAGGACCGACTGATTTAGGACATCAAAAAAAACAAACATCTTCATGTAGATAAATGCACATACCTTGCTTTATTTTACTTCTGTTCGCCATTTTTTATTTTTACATTAAAAATGTACGTCATCAGAATAGATTGGGATATTTTAATAAAATTTGGTATCATCTACAAATTAAAAAAATTTAGCGTTATAAATTAAAAAATGGCAACCGTTAACAAGTTCTAATCGTAAATAGTTCCGTAGATATTAGTTTTAGCGAATAATATTTTATTAGATAAATCGTTAATCCTTTTATTCTGAACAAAATTACACATCATTTAATCAAATTAATTAATAAAAACAGCTGCGATACGACTGAAACTTTTAAAGTGAAACGCAAAACTTATGCGTGTAAATAGGCGTAATATTTTCAGACAGCATAATTTTCTGTTTGTACTCCTACAGAAAAGCGTGTAATATGGTACCGGTTTTTCACATTTATTGGTTTTCTTTTAATATAATTGAAAAGATTTTATATTAACGAGCTAGATTTAATTAAAATTTTCCTTATAAGGAAAATATAAAAAAGATTATTAATTTTTACATGAGGTAAATTACTACATTCGGCACCAGCTAGTGAAATATCTCCAGCATCTCTATAAACAATTTATAAAATTTATCTACAATAGATTTCCAAAATCGTTTATTAATTGTATTTCATAATTTTTTTTTATAAATTTTAAGAAGAAATATAAGCAAAAAGGTCGTCAATATCATTCTTTCATGAATATAAGCGTGCCTCAAAAACAATTTGAATTATTTACATTTTGCAAAATACTGAATATAAAAATTTAAGACTAATTTTGTATTAAAGGATTATTCATGAAGTCTTTTTACATACCAAGTCATACGTGCTTAATATGCCCCCCTTGGGAAGCACGGTATATGTCCACACACGATAGTGGAATTCGTACCACACCTTATTTCTCTATTCACTGCCGCCACGACTGCTGTTATGTGGTATCACTGCAGCTGGAAGGGGAGGCACATAGACGGAAATATTTTACAAAACCCCACAAGTAAAAATCGCACATAGTGAGGTCTGGTGATTTTGGAGGCCAAAGACGTAAAGCTGAATCGTTAGGTTCCGTACGGCCAATCCACCGTTGAGGTATCCTATCGTTCAAAAATTCTCGAAAGTACAGACTCCAATGAGGTAATGCTACGTTCTGCTGGAAAATGAAATTGTGTTGAGATCCGAATCTGCCTCTGAGGGAAAAGCCAGTTTTCAAGCGTATCGAGATACGTTTTTCCCGGAATAGTTTATTCTAAGAAAAAAAAGGGTCCGTACACCTTTTCCTGAGGAATTGCACAAAAAACATTATGTTTGGAGAGAGGCTCATACTATAAAAATTCATGTGGCTTCTACGTATCCCATATTCTAACAATGAGGCGGTTTATTACCTTCCCGCTTAAATGATAAGCAGCCTCGTCACTAAATATTAAAGCGTGTTACAAAAATTGTCATCTTCTGTTACCTTGTTAAGGACGAATTTACAAAACTCCACACGTCGTTGTCTGTCATCTTCATAAAGAGCTTGCAGTAACTGAATCATGTTCAGTTTCATAAGCAAACGTTGACGTAAATCACGCCAGGTAGGCATTTTAGGAATGTTTAGTTCTCTACAGACACGGCGAGTTGATTTTCGGGAGCAACCTGAGAAATTCTGACGGATGCGCTCTACATCTTCGTCTGACACACAGGGTCGACCGCTTGATTTCTCCTTACACGGATAACCCAAGTCTTTAAACTGTCTATACCATCGCCTAGTGCTCAAAAGCGGTAGGAGGTTCAGCACAGTATTAACAAAAGAAATCACGCTGATCAGTAAATTACGGACTCACACTACACGAAGCGTAGAACACAAAATGATTTCTGTGGAGAATCTTTTTTCTCTAACATGATGC
The DNA here is from genome assembly GCF_047948215.1 of Lycorma delicatula. Lineage (NCBI taxonomy): Eukaryota > Metazoa > Arthropoda > Insecta > Hemiptera > Fulgoridae > Lycorma > Lycorma delicatula. The sequence continues at coordinate 39,381,315 of NC_134459.1, forward strand.
GAAAGAAGTTCTAATGCTACCTAGCGGCAACCGCATAAAACTCGAGAGTTCCCTCTTTCTAGCAGTACTTCGCTCGATAAACACGGACAAAAAGGTGGATAGTTATGAAATTTTTAAATTGGATGATTTTTTTTAGGGAGACGCCGTATTATCCTATTTCATTAGTATTGTCAATAAAGTAGATCTCGTTCACTTTGTACTGCAATTAAAAAATTGAGCTTTAGAATGAAATTCGATTAAGTGAAAAATTAAAATAAATTTCAAGCAGAATCATCGATCTAATTGATTGCGAAAGGTTTAAACGTAACCAAAGAAATAATCTTACTGTATAACGATATGATAAGCACTGTTTCCAGGAACTAAGAGTATCGCTAACTAATGACTGTGGAAGAGATAATCTACTATATACCCCATTTTAACCCTTTTATTTTTGTAAATAAGGTATCCGAGGGGAAAAGGACAAAAAATTAGTTGATCCAAAACCAAAGTAAAATTGCCTAAAAGTTTTGTGATAAAGAAAAGATGCTATTCATTAAAATGAAAACAAGAGGCAAACGATAGGCTTAAGGATTATAAAATGTGAATAAATGAATTATCTAACGCGTAACCGCTAAGAGGCAGACTGAAAAATGTGTCAGAAGTAGATAAATTGTGGAATGACGGAGTGATCGGTCAGTCTGTGCAAACAACGGCTTGGCGAGAGAAACCACCCTTTGACGTCACCTCTCCTTTATCACTGATAATAAACTTACTAGTCGCCATTTTTGAAACTGAAAATTTAATGAAAAATTGTTAAACAAAAACGTAGTTTGTATAAAAAGCAAAAACTATATACTGGAAAATTTCATAAAAATCGAATAAAACCTTTGGCGTTACTGCAAAGAAAAATTTTCTTCGTTCATTCTGTCAGTTAATGGAGTTTTTTAAAATCCAGATAAATATGTTTTGTTGTCCAGTGTACTACAATAAATAGATTTCAGGAAAGAGTAAGAAAACACAGCCTATATTTGCTTCGCACGACTGGAACGGAACTTCCATAAAATATTTGTGGTAAAGAAGTATTTTATTTAAATATATCAATTAATCATCTGTTTTAAATTTAATTATCATTCACAAAATTTCTTCTTAGCGCGAAAGGAAAAAATTACTTTGTACTGAAAATGTTTGGTTTTGACAATTTACGAATAAAAGAGAATCAGTAACACAAACACTAAACATCTATACTATTAGAATATTTTTGCTGCTGAAATATTCTTGGGCAATATAACTAGTGGAGGTTCTGTTATCTATTTATCACATGTTGACGCGTTTCAGATATATTCCATTTTCAAAACTCACTATACTCACAGAGTACAGTAAGTATCGAAAACTCGTCAACATGTGATTTAGTTATGAAGAAGAATAAATGTATTCAATATAAAAAAGTTACGACGATCTTAACAGGAATAATATACATTTTAATAACTTCTGTTATCTATAATTATTTGAAGATTAAATTGTGCATGTTTTCCACGGTAATCAATCAAAGAAGATACACACACGATTATAAATCAAAAAAGGTATACGGGAAGCGATCGTGCGCGCATCTTATCTCTAAATTTTTAAGGAAAACAATCAAGAAATTAGAAGATTAAATCAAAATAAAATTATAGGTGAAAGTCTTTTAGTTATTTTTAAACAGGTTTACATAACTGGAGTTTCGAATGTTAACACATTTTGTCTGTATAAAAAAAAAACTGTTTCCTCCACACAAATATATTTTTTAATTAATCAAAAAAAAACCAATAAAAACAATAAAAATATTATTTCGCTATAAATATATAATTTAGAAACTACATGCATACATTACTTTAACAAGTATTAAGTTTCATAAATTATACTTTCATTCATCAATGAAACAATTCTTTTTGTCATATGGAAAAAAAATTTTACAAATACTATAATAAAATTTAAAAAATGTATTGCATAATGTAATAAATAAAGAGAACATTGAGATCGTAACCGATAATTGCGAACTATTATCTAAGTTTTATGCTATGCGCTTTCCTAACAGCATAAGTCAAATATTTTTATGCGATTTTCTCTTAAACATATGAACGATGAAAAATAACAATTCTTATGAGTTTTTTATTTCAACACTTTTTTTTATATCTAATCAATGTAATATTGTTATAGAAAAATATGGAAGAGATATCTTTGTTTAATAAAACACGAGTTCGCTTAGTATTGGACCGGGTCAACCGTACTGTTCAGTTGATTATATTTTTTATTGCAAAATTTTAATACGCCCAATTAATCTGTTTTTATATTTGTAATTTTGCAGGAGTAATATTTAAAATATAATTTTTAAAAAACAGAAAGTTAAAATTATTATTTTTTATTTCCTTGTGAAAAGTAAAGGAAGTATTGTGATCGCGAAAAATTTCGGTTTTCAGGTTTCAACGGAAATATCCATTTTGACCAACTGAATCCATTTTGTTGGGCGTGACGTCTGTACGTATGTGTATGTACGTACGTACGTATCTCACATAACTCAAAAACGATTAGCCGTAGGATGTTGAAATTTTGGATTTAGGATTTTGTAACACCTAGTTGTGCACCTCCCCTTTTGATTGCAATCGACTGGACCAAAAGTGTCCAAAAAAGACCAAAATCCAAAATAACTTTTGAATTTTTCTTAACTGCAGTAATAAGCTCTAATCGAGAGCTTCTCAACGAAATATCATAAGCGGTAGGCGGCTACTTATTTTCACTGATTCCAAAGTTATAACCAAATAAAATTTTAATTAATGAAATATTTGGTTCTTACAAGAGAAAGGCACATCGGTTCGAATCCGACTTCATCTCCTGTTTTTTTTTTTTTTTTTAACTTCTCTTTTTAATTTAAATATATTAATTTATTAATAATTATTAACCTCTGATTGTAAAAAAAAAAAATACAATAAATAATAATAATTTAATAATAACAATAAAAAAAGGTGAAATAAAATTTTATGTACTTTTAAAAATGCGTATATAAGTAATTTAATAGGCGTACAAGGAAGTCATGTGGTATCCACATTAGACTTTTTCATTCACGAATAATCAGAAAAGAAAGATTACGTAAAGTAAGTTGAGTTACGACTTAGCTAAGTCGAAGAGAATACAATACTTGAACATTTATCTTCTTTTGAATCGACCGATATATTTTATCGTAATTATTGCACGAAATAAAATATTAAACGACCTAACGCAATTCATAATTAATAAATAAATAAATTTCAAACTATTAACAGCTCGTAAGAAAAGTAACGTGAAATGTTCAACAGTTGTAACATAAGGGCGATATGGATACAAACTTTATACGACGATTTAGGGCACTTGTCATCCGACAAAATTTACTATAGAAAGAGAAAGGATGAGAAATGAAGGGGGCAAAAAAGATCATATTTCAGGGCGAAACTAGAGATATGCAGTGTTGCCGAGATTTACCTGTTTAGAACCGTGGGACCTTCCGACCACATGATGTGAAACGTGAAAGACAACCCTGTCGTCCTATCTTTTTAAACCGACAACCTGCACGCCTATTGACCTCATTGTGTTTCTATTAACAAGAGACACTCATGATTATTTTATAAACCTATCGTGTAACATCATTAAAACAAAGCAGACTACCTAATAATTAACAAAATTACGTAGACTTATATTACTGGAAAGTATAAATAAATTGTATGCGCATAAACCATTTGCGGATAAAGAATATTGTAAATGAACCAATTAAATTATTATCTACTGAAAACATGATTATTAATAAACAAACTCTCATACAAAAGTTAATGACATAACTACTATGTTTATTAAGCGCTTTATAATCAACGGCTTCGGTAAATTAATAACAGCAATATTAATTCAGATAACAATAGACTGAATTAATTTAACTACAACTATTAGAAAAATAATAGCGATCTACAAATCTACATACATTTTACATATTTATCATATTTGGCTAAATGTTGTTGACGGATTAATTTTTATCGACAAAATGTTTTCTCTACTTTTAACCGCAAGACATTTTGTAAAAGTAGCAATACAACTACTGGCTTAAATGTAATGTATTGGGATCAGTAAGAAAGTAATTCGAAAGTAATCTTTTAGTGAAAAGTTTTATTACTACAGTTGACGGTGTTAAAAGGTATTCTTAAATATGAATGGAACTTTAAATAAGAAATTCATTACATAGGTATTCCATTAATTTAAACTCTTTTCTGCAGCAATCGAATAATAATCACAGCATAAATACAACATGTAAAATAATTAGGTTTTCTCTACATACCGATTCGTTTTTATAATATTACAGTTCAACGAATGCGGTTATGTAAAAACCACAGAAATATGAATGAAATTATTATTTCCCTAAATTAACAAACTTTATACTCGTTTACGGAAAAATACAACAGAAAGATAAAAAAATTAAAAATAAACATATTTAAAAAGTATTTAAATATTTCAGGAATATTCACTACATAGTTTTCCTTGACATTATACTGTTTTAACAGGTTGTAAATCCAATTACGGTTTGGTATTTTTTTTACCACTGTTAGGCGTTTGATACTGTCCAGTCTGACGCTGATTATTTCTCAGATGCCGTTGATTTTAATTTGACTACAATGGTAATGTGAGAATTAAGATCTAATTAAAAGCGAGTACATCCACCACTAAATTTGATATTTTTTCACGATGCTAAGAAAAACGTTTTTTTGTTCCTTTATCTTCCAGTCTGTTCAGTATGTCAAAGAAAATTCTGTTGAAAATACCAGGGAGCAAAATATAGAGGTATTGTTACTAACAAAGGCAAGCCGTGGCGGGTCGCGTGTAGGCTCTGTGGAAATGCAGCACTCCCTATTTCCACTTGATATTACCGATAACATTTAATTTAATGAGTTCTTTTTTCTTTTGTCTTCAGTCATTTGACTGGTTTGATGCAGCTCTCCAAGATTCCCTATCTAGTGCTAGTCGTTTCATTTCAGTATCCCCTGTACATCCTACATCCCTAACAATTTGTTTTACATATTCCAAACGTGGCCTGCCTACACAATTTTTTCCTTCTACCTGTCCTTCCAATATTAAAGCGACTATTCCAGGATGCCTTAGTATGTGGCCTATAAGTCTGTCTCTTCTTTTAACTATATTTTTCCAAATGCTTCTTTCTTCATCTATTTGCCGCAATACCTCTTCATTTGTCACTTTATCCACCCATCTGATTTTTAACTTTTCTCCTATAGCACCACATTTCAAAAGCTTTTAATCTTTCCTTCTCATATACTCCGATCGTCCAAGTTTCACTTCCATATAAAGCGACACTCCAAACATATACTTTCAAAAATCTTTTCCTGACATTTAAATTAATTTTTGATGTAAACAAATTATATTTCTTACAGAAGGCTCGTTTTGCTTGTGGTATTCGGCATTTTATATCGCTCCTGCTTCGTCCATCTTTAGTAATTCTACTTCCCAAATAACAAAATTCTTCTACCTCCATAATCTTTTCTCCTCCTATTTTCACATTCAGTGGTCCATCTTTGTTATTTCTACTACATTTCATTACTTTTGTTTTGTTCTTGTTTATTTTCATGCGATAGTTCTTGCGTAGGACTTAATCTATGCCGTTCATTGTTTCTTCTAAATCCTTTTTACACTCGGCTAGAATTACTATATCATCACCAAATCGTAGCATCTTTATCTTTTCACCTTGTACTGTTACTCCGAATCTAAATTGTTCTTTAACATCATTAACTGCTAGTTCCATGTAAAGATTAAAAAGTAACGGAGACAGGGAACATCCTTGTCGGACTCTCTTTCTTATTACGGCTTCTTTCTTATGTTCAATTATTACTGTTGCTGTTTGGTTCCTGTACATGTTAGCAATTGTTCTTCTATCTCTGTATTTGAACCCTAATTTTCTTAAAATGCTGAACATTTTATTCCAGTCTACGTTATCGAATGCCTTTTCTAGGTCTATAAACGCCAAGTATGTTGGTTTGTTTTTATTTAATCTTCCTTCTACTATTAATCTGAGGCCTAAAATTGCTTCCCTTGTCCCTTTTTTCTTTAAATTTTTCTTTATACTTTGTACACCATATAATCCTTAAGCTTAATGTAAGTAGCAATCCCCCAGTTTATGAAAAAGATACAAAAATCTTTGTATGGAACTGTGCGCTTCACAGTTCCAGCGACGTAGTGTTTGGCGGTTGTGCGAATGCACACATAGGAAGCTGCACGCGAACTGTGAAAGAGAGTACTGTCGCTCCCGCAGTGCCGACTCTGGCATGCTGGTGGAAGATAGTTTTGTTTTTTACCCCACGTGTGTATGGAACGTTCCTTGTTCGTTCCCTTTTCCAGTTTAGTCGGTGGAAGGAATATGAAAGCGTTTTAGTTATTTTTTCAGTAGTGAACAGAAGATGGCGGAAAGCAAGGCTCTTTGATTGCCAAATCTGTTCAAAAACACTCTGGAGGGGCAAAGAGAAGGCAATTAGTAAAAACTAATTAAGTAATTGTTTTTTTGTACATAGAAATTTAAATTAAGCATCGTTGGACTATACTGTTTTTAAGCGGACATTTTATTAAGTTATTATCTAATAACAATAATAAAAAAAATATTATCTGTATTGAAATTTTATTATTTATTCGGTTAAACCGAATACGGTTTTTAAGCACAAGTTCTTAAAAGCCGTGTACCTTATTCTTGAATGTGAAAAAGTGTAGAAATAGATTATTATCCTAACTCACCGGGTTGATCTAATGTATTCCCAAATCAGCTAATTTGGAAGTCGAGAGGTCCAGCGTTCAAGTCCTAGTAAAGGCAGTTACTTTTATATACGGATTTGAATACTAGATCATAGATACCGGTACTTTTTGATGGTTGGGTTTCAATTAACTACACATCTCAGGAACGGTCGAAGTGAGACTGTACAAGACTAAACTTCATTTACACTCATATATATCATCCTCTGAAGTAATACATGAACAGTATTTCTCGGAGGCTAAACAGGAAAAAGAAAGATTATTATTCTGCTTCCAGCTATTCCATTTGATTCATTTTTTCGGTTCTTTTATTTTATATAAAAATTTAACCATGGACTTGAAAAGGCCCAGAAAAATCTTTCTGGAGCAGCACTAATTTTAGCTATGAGCCGCCACTGAAGGCAAGTGAAAACGTAAGGACGATTTATATATTGTTTAATATAGACACTCATGATAACATAGTAGACTTTTTGGAAAGATTTCCATCTACAAGGGAATGTCTAAAGTACAGACCGCTGGGAAATTTCTCTCATTAAGGTTGGCGAACCTGTGTCGTTCATGGCCACGCTAGTAATGTACATACTGAATTGTAATCTGTAAGCTGTCGTGTTGTAGTATCCGATTACGTGTGAGTCACATTACGTTACAAAATGAATAGCAAAATCGATGTTGCCACCGACTGTGAAATACGTGGAGTCATACGTTTTTTTAACCACCAAAACGTTAAGCCGGTTGCAATTCATATGCAGTTGGTTGCTGTGTTCTGTGATAGTGTAATGAATGAAAGAAATGTCCGAAAATGGTGTGAAAGGTTTAAAAATAACAGAATAAATGTCAATGATGAAGAACGTTTTAGGAGGCCCTCGATAATCACCGAGGACTCGTTGAAACGTGTCGATGATGAAATCGGAAAAGACCGTCGCTCAACGATTTTCGACCTGGCCCTTCTTTTTCCTGATGTTTCAAGAGTTGTTATCGGTCGCATTGTTCATGATCATTTAGGCTTCAGAAAGGTTTGTGCACATTGCGTGCCGCATATCTTAACGGAACGTCACAAAAAATCCGAAAGGTTTCTGCTTTGGAATTTTTGATGCGATACACAAAAAAAGGTGATGAGTTCCTTAATTCAATCGTTACCGGCGTTGAATCATGGAGTTCGTATTACACGTCAAGTGAATGGTGCCATCCTCAATCACCAGCAAAGGTGAAGCCACAGCCATTTGGACGCAAACTGATGGCCACAATCTTTTGGGATGGGTTTGGGATACTGCTGATCGATTTCATGCCACGTGGAACGACTATAAATGCAGAAGCCTACTGCGAAACTCTTCGTAAGTACGGCGCGCCATTCAAAATCGGCGATATGGGTGGCTGACCGACATCACAATAATGCACGTCCACATGTTGCGGGTCCGACACATGATTTACTGAGAACGTTTGGATGGAAAATTTACGATCATCCACCATATAGCCCGGACTTAGCTCCTATTGATTACCACTTGTTTGGGAAATTGAAAGAATTTTTGAGTGGTAAGCAATTCGCGGGTGACGATGAACTTAAAAATGCTGTTAATCAGTGGCTAAATGGACTGGCGGCAAAAGAATAAGAAGAGGGTATATTGAAGTTAGTGTGTCGCTACGAAAAATGTTTTAATTCATATGGCGATTGATTATATATAGTAGTATAAGATATGTAGTTTAAGGGAAATAAAAAATATTTATAAATTTTTTTACAATGAAACGGTCTTTACTTTAGAGATAACCTCTCGTATATTCCTTTAAGATTAGGAGCATAGATCAACTAGATGAGGCTTTAACCTCAGGACCAGGTCAAGCGTTTTCATAACTTGGATGCAAACAAGCTGCTCCGTATACTATCGTAGATCAAGTAGTTTAGTTAAAATCCTCCAAACACTATGGAAGAAAGTAATCAAGGACAAGAAAAAGGAACGGTATCAATTAATTATAAGTAAACGAGACCGAAACCTCACCCCAAAAAAGTGATCTAAGAATCCCTAAGAGACGTACGCATCATCCTATCTACAGTTCATTTAAAAGATCAAGTAGCTTATCCAACATAGAAATCAGCTACTGGTCAACAATCATGCATCGGCCAGTTTTATATATATATATATATATATATATATATATATATATATACATATAACAAAAAATGCCTTTCTGCTAAAACAAAACTTAAACATTATAAAACTGTAGTACAGCCAGAAGTCACCTACGGAAGCGAGACCCTTTTCAAAATCACTCAGAAAAACCGAATTGAAAAAATTCTGAAAATAGAGAGGAGAATTGTCAGAACGTGTATCAATAAAAAACACCAAAAAGAAGGCCAATGGTGGATTGTGCCAAATGAGGTGGTGTATCGAGAAATAGAGCCTGTTACTGATACAATGCGGAAAAAAAGAATCTCTTTCTTCGGTCATCTCATAAGGACACCGCAAACAAGACTGTCAAGAAATATCATTGAAAAGCTCTGGTTCCAAAAGCTAGAAGTAGGATGGATCAAAGAAATTAGAGAAGATATGAAAGAATTGGGAATTTCCCTAACCGACCTAAGAATAAAACTGGAAAAATTACAAAGCTAAAAGATAAAAGCATTAGATTTAAACAAAAGACAGACAAACGACAAAATACAACGAAGAGGATGTTTACGGATGAAGAAAAGAAAGCAAGATCTGAACGGATGAAGAAATACTGGGCAGCTCGAAAGAGTAAAATAACACGCTTTTCTCAGAAAAGATCCAACTAAAATTGACTTAAGTGGTCCCATGTTGGCCGTAAAAGCATAATAATAATAATAATAATATACATATATATTAGAGAAAATTGCTTTTCTACAAAATTCTGAAGAAACCATCAACTTTACTCTTTAATTTGGGTCTAGAAAATTATAGTAGGGCTTCTTTTTATTAGAAGAGCTGAAATCCGGGCGAAATCTTTCGCCCGATGTTTAATATGAACTTTTTTCATTATTTTCACCAGTAGAACAGTCCTGAAAGTTTCTCCGTTTCTTCGTGGGACGTCTGCATAAGGGAAAGAAAATAATAAAAAAAGGGTCCGGTTATCGTTTTCCGATAAGGATCTTAAACTCTTTACTCAAATTCTACTAATAAATTTTGTTTTTCTAAAAGGTTGAAGGTAAAGCGAGAAAAATTTCCTTACTCACGTATTCGAAATTTACGTGAAAATGTATGAATAAACAGAAACGTCGAATTGACCAAGCAACCCAGAAACTTGGTTAATCATAAGCGGTGTCTAACAACAGCATAAAAAAAAGAATGTTTAATTAAAAAATGCAGATCTAAAATTACAATTAATTGATTAACAATTATAAAATATATATACATCTGAAACAAAAACAAAAAAAAAAAAAAAAATGTTTTTTGTACAAGTAAATAAATGATTGACCTCTGAAACATTTACAAACATTTTTTTTTAAATATTTTTTATATACTTTCTTATATTCGATATTACCAACACTCCTATCGTTCAGCGTATCAACAAAGTACATAACATGAATTAATCATCTGTGGAATACATGACGTCCTGCATAGTAGTATACCGTGTACAACATGTTAATGGCAATAAAAATACACACAATAAGCGATTCAAAGACACAAAGCACACCCGTAACAAAATGAAAAAAAAAACAACATTGTTATTGAATTGATAATTTCTTTTTAACTAATAGCAATACTCTAAAAAAAATACTAATTATTTGGATGTATTTTTTAATCGGCGGATAACAAGAGTAATGAACTTTCACAAAAAAAAAAATTAATTATTTAAATTTACCTAGAAAAGAGAATATAAATTAAAATATCCAATTACGTATATTGAAGCGTTTGTATATTATGGCTAGCGTCACCAGATCACATTATTGCAAACGTGGCAATTAATATTCATTTATTAATTATTATTAATAATAAAAAATATTAACTTTTATTTTGTAACATACAAAATACGAGAGGTTATCTCTAAAGTAAAGACCGTTTCGTGGTAAAATAATTTATCCTGAAAATTTTATAAATATTTTTTATTTTTCTTAAACTACATACCTTATACTTCTTCTCTACATAATCGCCCCGTAAATTAAGACATTTATCGTAGCGATACAACACCTTCAATATACCCTTGTCTTATTCTTCTGCCGCCAGTCCATTTAGCCACTGAATAACAGCATTTTTAAGTTCATCGTTACCCGCAAATTGCTTACCATTCAAAATATCTTTCAATTTCCCAAACAAATGGTAATGATAAGGAGTTAAGTCCGGACTATATACTGGGTGATCGTAAATATCCATCCAAACGTTCTCAGTAAATCACGTGTCGGATCCGCAACATGTCGACGTGCATTATTGTGCAGCAGGAAGACGCCGTCGTTCAGCCGCCCATATCGCCGATTTTGAATGGCGCACCGTAACTTACGTAGAATTTCGCAGTAGACTTCTGCATTTATAGTCGTTCCACGAGGCATGAAATCGATCAGCAGTATGGCAAATCGATCCCAATAGACTGTGGCTATCAGTATGCGTTCAAATAGCTGTGGCTTGATCTTTGCGGTCTGGTTGGTGTCTAAGGAAGACGCCATTCACTTAACTGCTGTTTTCTCTCTGGCGTGTAATACGAAATCCACGTTTCATCGCCGGTAACAATCTAATTAAGGAACTCATCATCTGTTTCTGTGTAACGCATCAAAAATTCCAAAGCAGATCCCATTCGGATGTTTTGTGACTTTCCGGTAAGACGTGCGGCACCCGGCGTGCACAAACCTTTCTGAAGCCTAAATGATTAAGAACAACGGGCCGATATCAGCTCTTGAAACATCAGGAAAAAGAAGAGCCAGGTCGGAAGTCGTTGAACGACGATTTTTCTTATTTCATCATCGACGCGTTTTTACCAGTCCTCGGTGATTATCGAGGGCCTCCCCGAACGTTCTTCATCGTGCACATTAATTCTGTTATTTCTAAACCTTTTACACCATTTTTGGTTTCATTCATTACATTATAACCGTACACAGCAACTAACTGTCTATCAATTTCAGCCGGCTTAACGTTTTGATGGTTTAAAAACCGTGTAACACCACGTATTTTACAGTCGGCGGCAACATCGATTTTCCTATTTATTTTATAACGTAATAATTCACACGTAATCAAAGATACTACAACACGATAACTTGCAGACAACAATGCAATATGTACATTACTAGCATGGCCATGAACGACACAGGTTCGCCAACCTTAAGGAGAGAAATTTCACGGCGATCTTTACTTTAGAGATATCCCTCGTAAATACTATTGTGTAATGTAATGCTACTTAAGAGTGGTGATGATGACAACACTTTGTCGGGGAAAAATTACCTCGCCCCACCGTATGTAGTTACAAAAAATAAAATATTACCAAAAAGCGAAAAAATTCCAATCGATACTTTCAAACAAGCACAAATAAAGGAATTAATGAATAATGGACTAGCATCGAACGGATTAAATTCGTTTGGAAGCGTCGACCAGGCGCTTTATTTCGAAAATTTTCCACACTTGTAACGGACAGTTTGAAGGGGGGGGGGTTATTCGACAGATGATATAAAACGAAGACTGACTGCTGGAAAGTGTGATCAGGCTTTCATTCCCAGTGGAATGACATCTATTCTTTAACCTATAGTTATCTGCGTAAACAAACAATTTAAAAACAAATCCGTAAACACTAGACAAACTGGATGGCCAACAGTAAACAGTCTATGATAAAGATTTGTGAACGGATGATGATTTGATTTTAAAAAATCGTTCAATCTTTTATGGTGACTTTATTAAAAAAATGCAAATAATTATTTTTTTTCTTTTTTCAATCTTCCAAAGCTGGTTGCGCGTGGTTCGTAGGTAAATTCGGTACTGCGCATTAGTATAGTTCTGCGCATAGTATGATCATCAAAATTATACCGAGATTCAGAAACAATTCTTTGATTTTGTTTACCACAAATGGCTTTATGATGAACATCAATAATTTCAGTCAAAAAACTTTATAGTATTTTTTATTATTTCATGTGCTTTACATGCCACGAAAACCAAACAATTAATCGGGCTCTTTCTTGTTGAAATATATAGTTACCCGAAGAAAATATCTTGACTTTGACGATTCCGCAGAACGGAAAAAACGCAAAGCATCGAATCACATAAATACGGCGGCCATTTAACGTTTCTCAGCGTCTTATCCGTTCCGGAAAACGTTTGACCAAGGTAATCTCTAACGTGAAGATCGTAATGAGGAACTGCTGACAAACACAGGGACGGCCAATATTATACATGGGGTTATTTATTTGCTCATCTCTAACGCCAGATGGGGAACAACTCTATGATTGGTTTTGGTCTGACAAGGCGTGAAAATCCACATTTTGTTCTACACAAACAAAATGTAGGCGTTTGATGTGTAATGTCACGTAGGCGAATCTTCGTGATATTCTTTCGTGGCACAGTGAACAGTGAGCGCTAAATTACATATAATGGTGTAACAATTTTTTAACGCTATACCTGCAGACCGGCTAGAGTACACGTGGTTTCAGCAGGACAGTGCTACAACTCATACAGCCAACAACACCATAACTTTCTTGGATCAGTGTTTTCATGGACATGTGATTTCGAAGGGGTTGTAATTCCTCGGTCTCCTGATTTATCCCTTCCTGACTTTTTCTTGTGGGGATACCTTAAGAATGCCGGTTGCAAAACTCATCCTCACACCATTCCCGGACTGCAGAGCGAAATTGAACGATGTGCCGCAGCAATTCAACAAACTTATAACAAGTGTTTAAGAGCATACAATATCGTATTGGATTACGACTCGCATAATGGAGGCCGCTTTCAACAACTATTGTAACTTACTCATTTTTCCATAAGGTCGCGTCACTTTTTGAACATTCTGTATTTCATGTTAACCTAAGAGGATTATTACATTTTGCATGAAATCGTTCACGGAAGACACCAGCATCCTTTGTCATTTTCCAATCGACATCGGAACATAAAAATTCGCTCTTGTTTAATGCGCTTAAACTTCATTATTTTCAATACAGATTTAAAAATGAAATGAAAAACAATTAAATAGTAATTAAATTAGCCGATTACTGTCTACCAACTTCAAAACCAAAACTTTCCCACCAGTTATAGGCTGATTTAAATTTCCATGCAGGGGAAACTGACTTTTTAGCCCACTGTGTAAATATAACGCGAATTAAAAATTAAAATATTCTTAATACCTTCTAAATAATAATTGATATCTTTAAATAAAGGAAGGGTTAACTTATTGCTTAGGAAATTTAGACTTTTTTTATTCGGCTGAATTAATAATATATTTATATTTGCTCGCTACTAGGGAAAACTAATTCTAAATCAAGAAAACCCCAAATGTCACTAAAATTGACTAAAATAAGTTTAATCATTCATTATTTTACACACCGTTTCGTAAATCAGCTTCGTTAGAAAGAAATGGGTAACATATACATTAGTTAAAATTTAAAAATATCGAAATACGTTAATTACTTGAAGAAAATTTATTTTCTTAATAAAATATAAATAAACAGACCAAGAGAGATATAATAATTTAAATATATGAATAAAAGATTTAAATTATTAATTTGAAGAATCATATTAACACTATATAGTACAAATACGTACAATGAAACCTGGTAAAAGATTATAAAATACAAAAAAGGCAGTGTAAAATTATATTTAACAAAAACCGGTATTATTTCTCACCGCTTCAAGTAAATAAATTACAAAGGAGAAAAGAAGAAAACATGACAGAATCAATTTTGTCCATAAAATAAAAAAGAAAGTTTAATAAATTTTACTTTACGATAAAATAATTTTACATACTAAATTAATCACCGACGAAAAACTTAATATTTTAAACGGATTCATCCGAAAAAATTGTTTAATGATAAGTAAGCTATAAACAAAGTAAATCTCTTTAAATTCCATTCACATTAAAAAATTACATTTTACGTATATCATTTTTATTTAACTTAAATCAGAACGAGTAAAAATAATAATTAAAAATGTTTGTCTGTAATATGTGACCAAATATAATAAATATCAATAGTAAAAAAAATTCTAAAAAGATTCATTAACTTCATTAATTTAATGAATTAAATAAATTTAATGAACTGTGAACTGGAAGACTCTATTACTAGGTGTTGACTGAATGATTCAAATCAATCAAATGAATAATATTACAAAAATAATAAAATTAAATTTACGTTAAATAAAATAACATTAAATAAATTTAAAAAAAAATTAATAAAATGGATTTCCCATGGGGACTGCATGTGAGGTTGGATTGGCGAGCACGTCGTGCGAGGCTAGCTAGGCCAATCATCACCAAAAAATGGTAACAACCATGTTGCTCCTGGAGCGCTGTTTTGGAAGGTGTAATTGGGTTCTTATAATATATCCGCAAACAATCGTCCGATTTACAATATTCAAACGGGGTATTTGCTAGTATAATAAAAAATCAAGATGAAACAAACCAGAACAAAAATTAATTAATTAATTTTCTGTTACATCACAAAAAGGTATATTAATATACTTAGCGCAGGTTAATATACCTGCGTTACGTTGAGACCAGCTTGAGTCCGGCGAGCTCCTATAAACGGTCTTTGTAGAGTTTCTTGACAGAACGATTAAAGGTAATGCTGTCAACATCGGATTGACGATCGAGTCCACTTCTGTCGAATTTGATGCTTTAGGGGGGGCATGGCAAAGCGAAACGGCGTATTCTGCCACTAATATTGTGCTGGGCTGAGACGGTGCATAAACTACAAGGGACTACCATAGATATAATAGAGCAGTCGTAGATCTGAGTACTCGCATCTTTCTAAGGACCAGACCTACTTAGCACTGAGTCGCGTGAGACAGTTGCAGAGTTTAGCCATAACTTGTTTGGATCCCAGAAAACTGCTGTGAGATCCGTACAATAAAAAGTCTCTCGAGGAACTCAATCGCTTGAGAAATCTGTAAGTTTACATTGGCATACGCCAATTAAATATATAAATTGATATGTTTACAGTTTCCTCATTTGCCTCAGTACGTTAAATACGTTACATCCGTAAGTTTTCGAATCGCGTGACATTTTCTCAATGATCACTAAAAAGTATTAAATAACAAAATAAAAAACACGACTGCCAAAAAATAAATAAATTGAACTAAAAAAACGACAATAAACTGAACTAAAAGCAAGGAAAAATAGTAATTTATCTGAATAGTAATTGTCCTATCTTAAAGAGCTCTGAATAGAAATTATTCTATATTAAGCAGCTCCGCGACAGCGTTTAATAATTATTAACCTGATTGTAAACAAATTTTTTAAATAAATCATAATTCAATAATAATAAAAAATATGACAAAAAATGTGTAATAAAAAATATATGTAATTTAATAGGCGTACAAGGAAATCGTGGTGTCCACAACAGATTTTTTTAGTTTGATTTAGTGTCGTTTTTTTGTTTACATTTATTTATTTAATTTTTGGCAATCGTGTTGTTTATTTATTTATTTTTTTTATTGTATATTTTGTACTGGAGAATCTTGAAACATTCTGATATTTCCAAAAACACACACAAAAATTTTGACCGATCGTTATATTTTCCTTTTACGGCTTTACTTTACCAGAAAAGTAAAAATTATTATTTATCTTCAAAATATAAACAGACAATACAAGGAAATAAACAAGGAACAAAGCGATTACCTGCGAGGAAATAATTGGTTTTTGTAACTGTGAAAATATTTTCCTTGGATTATACACAAAAATGAATATTATTAATGAGTAGAGGCAGCTGCAACACGAAAGAAATCATACTTTTCGGCTTAAGTTTCTTGTCGAAAACTTGAAAAAAGTAACATTTGTACTTCACAAAATAATCAACAATCACTGCATCGTAAATACGTCTGTATTTACAGCAGAAAAACTAGCGGGAGCGACGATGAAGTAAAAAATTAGGTTTGCTGTCATTTGGAAGTTTACAAAACTTTTTCCTGTTTTTATAATTATAAATAATATAACTGAAAGATAATCTTCAATGCAGATGTCATTACCTACAATTTGGGCCCAAATAACTATCCATTTTTTCATTTATTTGCTCATAAAGGTACTAAAAACGAAGTAACATATTTATGAAAATAAAAAACAAAACAACAATCTGAAACAAGTTAAAAATGTTATTTCTCTGCACATTCAGTATATCGGTCACCTCTATTTTAATTATCAACGTGAGTATGATCTGATTACTAAGGAAATTAAATTGAAATATCCACAAACACATACATTGGTATTTTTCACATGCTAAATCTTCATCTCTTCATCAGCGGATGTAATTAAACAATTAGCCACAGTTTCTTAAGGAAATAAATAACTGATTTTAAGAAAATAAATCAGTAAGTAACAACAGACGGACACACAAATCCCTAACAAGAAAAAATACGTTATAAATCACAAAGTTCTTTCAAATACATTATAAATTAAAAAAAAAAAAAAAATCTCTATAAAATACTCGAAAATGCTGATAACATGATAGATATTATCAACTTAAAAATAAAGTAAAACAATATTCACGTATCGTAAAATTCGACAAAATTTGAAGTTTCTATACAAGTATACTCAATACAATAATTTATCTTTTTTTATTACATAGCAGACATAAACGTCATTGATCGTCAGCAATTTTTTTTTCAGTTGGGCTAGGTTCAATTGCAAAGACGACACAGACTAAAAGTAATTATTATTCAATAGCTAGATTCTGTAATAATCTCATTAAAAATTAGATTCAAGGTCGCGATAATGTTTTCGAATAAAAATGAAAGAATCTTTATACAGATGGTTTATTTAATCTATAAATAGACGATTTAACTCTTACAGACAAGATTAAACTTCACATTCATAAAACAAAACCCCAAAAACAAGCATACCAACGAAAAATTAAACACACTTTACAGAAGACTGCTAACATTACAAAACAAACGATTTAGCCATTTAGTTAACATCAATAATTTAAACTTACAATTTAAAAGTCTAAACAATCACTAAAAATATTAAAAAAGTAACATAAATGTTTAATAAAAAATTAAATAATTTCGATCTACTAGGTTGTCAAATTAATCTTATCTTTATGTATTAAGAGGCCATTTAATTTTATCTTAGGGCTTTCTCAAAGATAAAGTTAAAGTGGAGCGTATTTAAAATGATGTAAAGTAAACGAGTAATTTTGCAAACTGAATCAACAGGTGCATAACCTACAATGTACACGGATGTATAATCAGTAAATTCTAAATCTTAATCCATCTTCCACACAAATTATATTCATGAAATACATATGAGCATAATACATTTATATATATTATACATTCTCATTAGAAATAAAATTAATAAATTTAGATGCTAGTCAAATATGAACTGGTTCTGGTTTAGGGTAGTATTAAACTTAACCTACAAATATTTCAGTTGATGAAAGTACAAAGTACATGAATGTGGTAAACAATCAAAACAAACTCAAGCAATGAGCTATGTGAATGTGTTTATCAGTCACATTTCACTGCTTGTCAACTATGAAAAAGAATTTTCTATTTGAATTAAACTTAGCGTTTGTGAACTTGACAAACAAATAAAAAACTCACCTCGTATTCATCAAAGTATATACAAAATGGAAACAAAACACTAAATTTGTTGATTAAAGTGTCATCAGAAACGAGAAGAATTAATTAACTTTAGAATAACAACACGGTTAATACAAGAACACATTTACAAGATCCACTATCGGACAGTGACAACTACGAAAGCACACGTTTAATATAAATCATAAGATTACATCACAACATCTACACAAGCGATTCGATGAATGAAAACAAGTTTTAAATAACAGTCTTTAGATAGCGACACGAGAAAGAAGAAAAACTTCTGCTCATGCGCAGAACAAAGTGAACTTAGGAAGACGAACTAGACAACTTCTAATCAGCTGAGGTATGATTGGCCAAATTGTTATTCAAATTAAAGTTTAATTTGTTTATAAAAGTATAATTTTTCGATAAAAATTTCTATAAACCGTATTAAAAAGTAAATAAAAAATTATAGTTGAAAGTAATATACTGATCACGTATTTGATTGTTTAAAGCTGATAGGAATTGATACGTACTTGACCATCTGTTCTGGGGTTGTCGTGAGGCAGCAAGTCGTAGGAAGAACGTAAGTTGAATTTAGTTAATATTATTTTGTTACTAATTTTTAAAACGATTGTATAAGTGATTATAGAGAATTTTTGAATATAGTAGAAACATTTTTAATTTAGTGAATTAAATACTTTTTGGGTATTGCTTTTAAATGAATGCCCTTTTGCCCTTGATAACCTAACCTGTCGATATTGATATGGATTTTCGTAAGTCAACTATTTATTCGTCTCCATTTAGTCATTTTTAATGGAAATTAAGTGCAGTAAGCAATTTTGTGCTGTATATCTTTAGAAAAGCTTTGAATACAAAACTATATTTGTCAATTCATCATAAGAGATTATCTATAACCTATATTACGAATAATTCTTTAATTTTTGCTTATGATTATTGGAATTTAATAATTCATTAAAATATTAGACAATTTGTAAATTTTTACGGGTTTGAGTGGAGGTTTTAAAAATGTAACATTTAGAAAGATTAACTTAGATTAACGTTTTATCATTCTAAGGCCTAGCAATAATGTATAGGCTGATGTATGTCTACTACCGATCCATCCATGGAAGAAGGGATGATATCTAAGGTAAAGAATAAGGAACGATTAACCCATAGTGAGGGTAAGTTTTTCCAAAAATTTATTCCAAAATAGTTTAAAAGATATGTTTTCTGCAGCATTGTTGAATAGTTAGGAAATAAGTGTTAAGAAATTGTATTAACAAGTGTAATGTAGAGTAGATGTACCTTGTTAATCTGCTGTTTGCTTTGACTTTTTTTCCAGTTTATTAACTTATACTTAAATTTAATGTATAATTGTTCTGGATTTGATTTTTAATGTTGAATAGAATTTTGCAAATATGTTTATAAAATTATCATTTTATTTAAGGCTTGTGCAATGTAATTATAGTAGACTACTGTTAATTATAATTATTATAGCGAATGTACCCCGGGATATTTTAGTTCGTAAATGATGAAAATAATATTAACTAGAATGTAAGGAAGGAAATTCTGTAATAATGAATAAGTATAATCTGTTATAAATGCTGCTGAATGAAATGTAATAGAGTATACTTGAATTTTCATGTACTTATACATTTTTGCGTTTGTGTGTTTGAGGCTAACTAATTTAATGATAAGGGGTGGTTTTGTGCAAATTAATTTTTGTTTTTTCATGTTATAAAATCATATATATACTGTATATATATATACTGTATTTTATTTTTAAATTTCGGTACTTCTGAACAATTATTTGATCACATTCAATTTTTTTCATACTTTAAGATGCCATAGTAGGTATGCTTAGGATCAGGAAAATATGAGATCTGAATTCAGGAAAGCAGGTTTGGGCAGCAGGTGACTCGTGCTACATTATCTATACACTAGTCAATTAGCTGTCAGTTGAGATACTAATCAGTTTTGTAGAGAGAGGTTAAGGTTAGATTTTCGTGGACAGAGGAATAAATAACTTAATATTCATAAGTCAGCCATTAAAGATGACTGACGGCGACTCTTCATATGGCGATTATTCATCATACACATGACTAATTGTATGGTACATGTGGTGCTATATTTCTGTTTAAACATAAACTGTCAATTGCCCTGTGATAATTGATGCCTAACCTAACTCCTCAAAAGTTTAACCTTAATCGTAACCTCTCTCCATAGAACAGATTAGCATCTAAACAGATCTCAATAACTCACATAACTGGCTAATTTATTACAATATTAATAGGCTTTGACCTTGCACAGGTTACTTGCTTTCTGACTTTCAGATCTTGTGTTTTCCTGATTTTAAGTATGTCTACTATGGTATACTACAGCTTGAACAAAATTGAAGTCGATCATGTAATTGCTCAGAATTACCCTTATTTTGATACAATTTGTAACATTGATGTAATTTACGTAAATATATTTTATGGTGGGTATTAATTATGCACTATTGCTGGTAGTGTTTTTTACTCATGAATTAGTAATAATTAATTGAATGTAGTGATACTAAACCCAAGGTTGTTTAACTAATATGATCTGCAACAACTGAATCTGGCTTCAGCCACATTTTACATATCTTCCATTCACTCTCATAAACTTCAAAGATAATACTTTGCAAAATATCCCAGATGTGAGGAACTGATGATTGTAAGAGATGTAATGGTTATTAAGAAATTTTGTTTTTGGTAATTTTTATTTATGCTTTTATGTAGTGATTTATTTATCATCTTTTGAATCATGGAATATTGTGATCAAAAGTCTTTTTCCATATCTATGCTCATCGGTGATGATACTAATTACTTCCACTGTCAGTAAGTAATAAATATATGGTTTAAAAAATGTTAAAAGATAATTTGTGTATTGTGTATCTAGAAATCATTCTGAATCTATTTGAAATAAACTTTTTAGAGTTGCTACTTCCCTGAATCATAATATTAGACAATTAATATCTAGATAGAAACTTTTGTTGATTGTAATAATAACAATGTTACTCACTTGTTACAGAATGTTGGCTTCACAGTTGTTAACTAGGGCAAGAACAAGCCTAAATGTTTCATTCAGACGGAATATTGGTGCAACATCAGTTGCATTACAGCAGACAACTGACCCAATCCAGAAACTGTTTATTGAAAAAATTCGTGAATATAAATCAAAAAGCGAGTAAGATATGATTAATTTATTTTTTATATATTTAATTAATATTGTGTTTGTCCTGTGAAATTGATAAAACGGTTAAATTTAAATTTAGAGATTTCATTTGAATTTTTTTGAATTCACAGTGTGAATTCACAGATTACATCTCATGAACATGTTTTTTAATGATTTCTTGGTTTTTTATGATAGCAAATGTTTGGCAGAATTAATTTATTCTTACAAACCATTTCAAAATCTTATTTAATTTATAACACTATTTTCTGAAAAATTTAATAATTTTTAGTATATTGTAAAATTAAAATATAAACATTTCAGAACAATCAGTTTAATTTATTTATGAATTGTTTTAATGCAATTTAAAAAAATGAAATCAGCAAAAAAGTCACTATTTTAATTTTCAGGTATGGCTTCTGTACATCTAAAAATTACAGTAGAATTTATCATTTAAGTATACTTTTCTTACCGAGAAGGAAAAAATATATAATTCTTATGAACGCTTGGATTAAAATGTTACCAGAAATCTATTATAATGAAGTCACATTGGCTTTCTTTTACAAAATTGTACCTTTTTAAAACTTTTAAATAGTAATTTTAGACTACAGTGTTTTAAAAGTCAAAAAGATGCATAATGCTATTTCATATAAGAAGGTCAATTTAAAGCTGACTTAGAAAATGAAGAACTTTAATTAAAATAAGCAACTTCTTTGATAAGTAGTACATACATGATCATGTACATGTTGTTTGTATAAGACAGTACAGAATTAAAAATGATAAAAATGAATTGCGCCATATCAGATATATATATAAATACACAAAAGTGAATTTATTAGATGTGTTAGATTAGCTGCTGAAATTATCAGCTATTTTTAGGCGCAGTCTTACCTTTTCTTCCCATTCATATTTATTTGGTGTCTTTTCTAAAGAAACAAGATTTAATATCACAGAATTATTGATTATTGATTATTGATATTTATCATTTATACTTTATTTTTTAACAAGTTCCATCAATAATTATTTAAATTAATATTAACAGTGGTAGTGCTTGTTTGTAGGAAAACCCTTTTTTCTGTTATTGGGATTTTGAATTGACAGAGCAGTAACAATCTTATTTCCTTGTTAGAATATAAATTAAATGTATTTACTTAAATTTTTTGCTTTTTTAATAAACTAGATGATATAGTCTTACTATAAATCTTATAAGAATATTTATTTATTTAAAGAGTAATTATTTGTACTTATAATGTTGCTTAAGTGGTGGAAGGAAGCTTGTTGATCCTTCTCCAGAAATCCAAAGGGAGCTGAAATCTGAATTACGTAGGCTTTTGGTTCAGTTTGGAGGCCAAGATGGTGAAGATATGACTAAATTTCCAACCTTTCAATTTCCTGGTAAGTTTCTTTTGTCTACTTAATAATAATGCTTAATTATTATTAAGCATTAATGTATACATATATACATTTTCCTTAAACCGGATTAGTTGCAATAATCTTGACCGACTTGCTTCCTCTTTCCTATTGACTGACTACCTTTCCTAACAAAACAGAAATTTTTATTATTTTTTAAGAAGAAAGTGTTCAGAATAACTTTACTATTTATAAGCAACATTAACCAAAATTATTATCAGTTTATAAAAAAGAAGATGAATAATTATAACGTTTTTGTAGGTTATATAAACAAATGTTGAAGCTTAGTTATAAAAAGAAAAATAGTCAACAGCTACTGAAAAAAAAATTTAACATGAATTTTCACACTAATGCTGTGCATAGGAAATAGTCTTGTTAGTAACCACAACTATGCTTGTAGGACAGCCACATAGGAATTGTTGGTAATGAATGGACAAATTTATTAATTAGACAAGTTCGACCAGTTTTCATAGACCATATGGTCAATTCTAATTGCATGTGTTTTCTGAAAGTAGTCAGGCTATTGTCAATTATAAGCTTTGTTGACAATGCATTCTACTAGAAATTATTTTGAGTTTGAAGTCATCTATTGCTATTGCATTTTGGCTCACGTGGATTAGTGATGTTCCAATATGCTACTTTGTAACATCTTAGTTGCTATCTGTCTTTCAGGACTTTGCAGTTATCTGGCTGTTTATTATCCCTTCTTTCCATATTCCCCTTGCTTATCCTTGATTGTTTTCTTTAGAGAAGTAGTAACTATTGAGTAGGAAGTGCTGCCACTCATTGGTTCTATCTACAATGCTAAGGAGCAGTTGCTTCCTTGCTGATGTGAGATTTTTTGTGCGTTTAGGAATCCCAGTTTCTATTCAGTTTTTGCATGAAAGTAACTCGACAGCCAAAGATAAGTTTCATACTCTTATTTTCAGTCTAAAACTTATCTTTTTGAACTTAATTCTTGTACTTGCAGATTAACCTTCACTTTTTTATTTATTCTTTATGTTACAGAAGCAGCCATTGATCCTGTTACAGAACCAAAAGAATGAAACACAAATTTATCATTATAGAAAAAGAACTGATTCTTAAGCTTTTTGTCATTTTGGTTTGTTTTAAATAGATGATAATTTTTGTGTCATTGAACGTTATATGTATTATTAAAAACTAATATCTTACATGTTAATTAAATTTGTTTTAAAATTATTTGTATTATTTCCTTTCACTCATTTGCTTTTAAATTCGAGTACAAGAGGGGTGGGCCATCCGATTTTTCCTAAATTGACATGGATGGTCGTTGTTGCTGTGTAATCAGACACCAAAATGACTCAATAGCTTGAAGTATAGCTTAGAAACAGTCGCAACTTTGCTCTATACCATACTGGGCCGCATGAATTCTGCCAAGTACAACTCCAAATAATCTCATTTGGACAATCATTACATCATAACAATCATATCATGATTGTTATTTCACTATGTCGAACTGCCATAATACATGTAGTCGTTTGAATATTGGCCCCAGTCCTGGGCTAACAGAATTATACATATGATTGACTTAAAAAAAAAGCAAATCCTGCTTCTGCTTCATATTGTGCAATATGCTTTATAGCAGTCTTATATTTTTGTTCCCTTGGCAATGCTATTTTTTACCTTTCCTCAAAAAGCCCTCATCTTGATGATTTTATCAACCTCTTCGATTTTAACAACAGGTTACTTGCTATAGTGTCATCTGCACACCCACTTCCTGCACATTTAAGTTCCAATCTTTTGCTGTTTTATTGCACATTTTTAATTCATACCATTTAATAGACAGGTCTTCAAACCAGCAGTAGATGAAGTACACAATCGTTGAAATTAGAATGCAGGTGTCTCCTAACCAGTTACCATAGCAAAAATTAACCTTCAGTATTTGCGCAAGTTACTGCACCATTTACACATTCGCCGAAGCGAAGGCTACATTTCGTGACCAATTTTACAGCAGCAGGTAGAATTCTGTGTTCTGTAGGAAAACACAGCAAAAAAGGTTTGCAAATGGTAAATATTCTGTAATAAAAATTTAAAGAAAAAGAGGGAAAATCAAATTTGTTTCCCTTTGTAACAACTTTTTGTTACAATAAATATGAATTTCATGATAAATGTTTTAATATTTTACATACTGCATATTTTGAAATGATCAAAAACCATTATTAAGAGGAAGTTCTGCTCTATGTAAGTTATTATAGATTCTATTCTAACCACTTGAATTTTAAAAAAATTGTGTAGTTCAAATAGAACTTAAGTTATGAAATTTTTAGTGATTGAAAATACCTCAAAATGAAATTTTCAGGAAATAGACAAAAATATAACTTATAGTTTTTATTCATTCCTAGAATTCCCCCCATTTTTAGAGATTGAAATTTTGGCAACATTGTGGAAAACTAATAATTTTAATGTAAGTTGAATATACTGATAAAAAATACACAAATAATGTTTATGAATGTTCCAAAATAAATAATATTAATACTTACATAATATAAGCACTAAAATACAGCTTTTTACCAGACATGCACATAACCTTAAATGAGACAAAAAATCCCTTAACATAAGAAATAATTAAAATTAATTTACTAAACACAGAAATTCAAAACATGCAAAGATTATTATAAACTGTCAAAATGAGCTGCAAGAGATGTAAATTTGCAAAGATGTACTGATATATAAAATCAACATACATCGTTTAAATAGTTTATCAAGATCACGACAATGCTAAATTAATCAAGGTTGTACAAGGGATATAAAAATTATTAATTTTTTAATCTACACTACAAATTTTAGATATTTCAAAACTGTCAAGATTAAATTGTAAATGACTGTTAAAAGCGTATAGTTTTCTATGACCACTATTAAAAATAAAACATGTCATCATGCTTCATATATAGGAATTTTTTGAGCTATTTTTGAAGAATTTATATTGAACCAATCCAAAGATATGGCCTTCTCGTGGAGATTGCATGTTAGGCTAGATTGGTGAGATGATATGAGCACCTCATGCAAGGCTAGGCCAATCATCACCAACTGGTAGCAAACTGAGTGCCCATGGGGCACTGTCTTAGGAGGTGTAATAGGGTGATCTTATAATATCTCTGCAAACAATCATCAGATTTTTAAAATTCAAACTTGTAATTTGTTAGTAGATTAAAGGCTAACTTTTGCATGCATCACGTACACTCTCGATCTAACAGAACATGATTATTCAGAAATATTATCAAAACTGAAAAATTTATTAAAATGCGTAAATATTAAATAATCAATTGTGGTGCTGCACTTCTCATTCGAGCTGCTAAATTCTTATGCCCCTTTTTACAGTGAGCCATAAAGATATTTTCAATAGATGTCTTATTGAAATTGAAAACATCATGATTTATTCTTCATCAACACCAAGCAAAAACTACGAAAGAGAAATGGGTGAAACTTTGTAAAAATGTTCTTATGGTGTAACTGCACACTAGAAAAAATTTTTTTAAATTCAAAGTTTCAAGAGTTAAAGTGGATTTTTTACTTTGTTTTTTGAAACCATGCTACGCTTTTAATTTCTCAATAACAAATGAAGAAATCAACCTAATTTTTTGGTGAGTGTAATTGTCATGAATAAACCAATTTCTAGATTTTTGAAAGAGGGGAAGAAAGGGTAAAAAAAATTTTAACAATGATTGTAAATTTTTCCAATCCCGACTATACTAAACAAGATATTCAGTCGATTTGGGCTTACAAATATTCTTCAGATAAATATTTAAAAACCATTTTTGAATTCCAATTTCCTTAAGGGGTGTGATGGTATACGGCACTGTGGCTCAACGAACAACAGTTTGTCCAATTCATGATTATTTCTGAATAATCATGATCTGTTAGATCATGACCTCCTCTATGAATCATGAGAGCTTGCCGTTGGTGAGGGGGCTTGAGTGCTCAGGGATACAGAGTAGCTGGACCGAAGGTGCAACCATATCGGAGAGGTATCTGTTGAGAGCCAGACTAAGGAATGATTCCTGAAAGAGGGCAGCAGCTCTTTCAGTAGTTGTTAAGGGCGTGAGTCAGAATGACTTAAACGGCCATATCAACATCACTCAGTCCTCTGAGTACTGCGCAGCTGAAAGCAATGGAAAACTACCGCTGCTTTTTTTCCAAGAAAATGTGGCTCTCTGCATTTTCATATAGCAATGATGAAGGCGCCTTCCTTGGTAAAATATTCCGGAGGTAAACTAGTCCCCCGTTCGGATCTCCGGGTGGAGACTACTAAGGAAGGGGTCACCAGAAAATTAAAAAATAACATTCTACGAGTCGGAGCGTGGAATGTTAGAAGTTTAAAAAAGGTTGGTAGGATAGAAAATTTAAAAAGGGAAATGGATAGGATAAATGTGGATGTAGTAGGAATTAGTGAGGTTCGGTGGGAAGAGGAAGACGACTTTTGGTCAGATGATTTTAGAGTAATAAACTCAGCTTCAAATAATGGGCAGGCAGGAGTAGGTTTCATATTGAACAAGAAGATAGGGAAGAGAATAGAGTATTTCAAAACCATAGCGATAGAATCATTGTAATAAGGATAAAATCAAAACCTAAATCAACAACGATTGTTAACGTCTATATTCCTACAAGCGCCCATGATGATGATGAGGTAGAGTGTGTATACGAAGAGATTGATGAAGCAATTAAACACGCAAAACGAGATGAAAATTTAATAATAGCTGGAGATTGGAATGCAAGCATTGGAAAAGGCAAGGAAGGAAATATAGTGGGTGAATACGGGCTGGGCAAAAGGAATGAAAGAGGGGACCGACTTACAGAGTTTTGCACGAAGTATAATTTAGTAATTGCCAACACCCAATTTAAAAATCATAATAGAAGAATATACACTTGCAAAAAGCCAGGCGATACTGCAAGGTATCAGATAGATTATATCATGGTTAAGCAAAGATTTAGAAATCAACTCGTTGACTGCAAAACTTACCCTGGAGCAGACATTGATAGCGACCATAATTTGGTGATAATGAAATGTAGATTGGGGTTTAAAAGCCTGAAGAAAAGGTGTCAGATGAATCGGTGGAATTTAGAGAAGCTTGAGGAAGAGGAGGTAAAGAAGATTTTTGAGGAGGACATCGCAAGAGGTATGAGTAAAAAAGATAAGGTAGAAAATGTAGAAGAAGAATGAGAGAATGTTAAAAAGGAAATTCTTAAATCAGCAGAAGCAAACTTAGGCGGAATAAAGAGAACTGGCAGAAAACCTTGGGTCTCAGACGACATATTGTAGTTGATGGATGAACGTAGAAAATATAAGAATGCTAGTGATGAAGAAAGTAAAAGGAACTATCGGAAATTAAGAAATGCTATAAACAGGAATTGCAAACTGGCGAAAGAAGAGTGGATTAAAGAAAAGTGTTCAGAAGTGGAAAGAGAAATGAACATTGGTAAAATAGACGAATCATACAGGAAAGTTAAGGAAAATTTTTGGGTACATAAATTAAAATCTAATAATGTGTTAAACAAAGATGGTACACCAATATATAATACGAAAGGTAAAGTCGATAGATGGGTGGAATATATTGAAGAGTTATATGGAGGAAATGAATTAGAAAATTGTGTTATAGATGAAGAAGAGGAAGTTGAGGAGGGTGAAATGGGAGAAACAATACTGAGATCTGAATTTAAGAGAGCATTAAAAGATTTAAATGGCAGAAAGGCTCCTGGAATAGACGGAATACCTGTAGAATTACTGCGCACTGCAGGTGAGGAAGCGATTGATAGATTTTACAAACTGGTGTGTAATATTTATGAAAAAGGGGAAGTACCGTCAAACTTCAAAAAAAGTGTTATAGTCATGATACCAAAGAAAGCAGGGGCAGATAAATGTGAAGAATACAGAACAATTAGTTTAACTAGTCATGCATCAAAAATCTTTACTAGAATTATATACAGAAGAATTGAGAGGAGAGTAGAAGAAGTGTTAGGAGAAGACCAATTTGGTTTCAGGAAAAGTATAGGGACAAAGGAAGCAATTTTAGGCCTCAGATTAATAGTAGAAGAAAGATTAAAGAAAAACAAACCAACATACTTGGCGTTTATAGACCTAGAAAAGGCATTCGATAACGTAGACTGGAATAAAATGTTCAGCATGTTAAAAAAATTAGGGTTCAAATACAGATATAGAAGAACAATTGCTAACATGTACAGGAACCAAACAGCAACAGTAATAATTGAAGATTATAAGAAAGGGAGTCCGACAAGGATGTTCCCTATCTCCGTTACTTTTTAATCTTTACATGGAACTAGCAGTTAATGATGTTAAAGAACAATTTAGATTCGGAGTAACAGTACAAGGTGGAAAGATAAAGGTGCTACGATTTGCTGATGATATAGTAATTCTAGCCGAGAGTAAAAAGGATTTAGAAGAAACAATGAACGGCATAGATGAAGTCCTACGCAAGAACTATCGCATGAGGAAAATAAACAAGAACAATACGAGAGTAATGAAATGTAGTTGGTAGAAATAACAAAGATGGACCACTGAATGTGAAAATAGGAGGAGAAAAGATTATGGAGGTAGAACAATTTTGTTATTTGGGAAGTAGAATTACTAAAGATGGACGAAGCAGGAGCGATATAAAATGCCGAATAGCACAAGCAAAACGAGCCTTCTGTAAGAAATATAATTTGTTTACATCAAAAATTAATTTAAATGTCAGGAAAAGATTTTTGAAAGTATATGTTTGGAGTGTCGCTTTATATGGAAGTGAAACTTGGACAATCGGAGTATCTGAGAAGAAAAGATTAGAAGCTTTTGAAATGTGGTGCTATAGGAGAATGTTAAAAATCAGATGGGTGGATAAAGTGACAAATGAAGAGGCATTGCGGCAAATAGATGAAGAAAGAAGCATTTGGAAAAATATAATTAAAAGAAGAGACAGACTTATAGGCCACATACTAAGGCATCCTGGAATAGTCGCTTTAATATTGGAAGGACAGGTAGAAGGGAAAAATTGTGTAGGCAGGCCACGTTTGGAATATGTAAAACAAATTGTTAGGGATGTAGGATGTAGAGGGTATACTGAAATGAAACGACTAGCACTAGATCGGGAAAAGTGGAGAGCTGCATCAAACCATCAAATGACTGAAGATAAAAAAAAAAAATATTTTAAAAATATTTCTTAATATAAATTTAACACACATCAAAATCAGAAAGAAATTAACCAAATAAATATAAAAAAATATTTACTTAATATAAAACAAAGTATTATATAATCTTAATGAAAAATTTCTCCACAATATTTCCAAATAAGGATTTAAAACATTACAATACATTTAATAATGAAACAAAACATAAATTAGGATTTTTTTTCATTGTACTTGAAACGCTGATTTTCTGTATTAATTTTAATATAATTTACTAATAATTTTATATTTAAAAAATTAACTAATGGTTTTCCATACGATTATGTTAGGTCATAAGGAATGAAGCGGTATAAGAATTCAAGCAGATAGAAGAGTTAAAAAACAAAAATACAGACGATCATGAATTATATATTTACAATATCTAATCAATAAAATAGTTTTACATCCCGATGCTCCTGGTTTCTTGTGCAAAGATGACGAAACCAGGAGTTTCTTTTCATTTATATAGAAAAAAGGTGCTTTATTGAAATTCTTGATGGTATCTCACCAGAATCATCTTACACAGCCAACATGGGTCTCACATCTTTTGCCTGTACAACATAGTTTCTGTGATTGTACATTTCAGTTCTTGCTCCTTGTTCAAGTCTTTCGATGCTTATCAAATTTTATTATTTCAAAATCGGTTCATTTCCTCTATCAGGACTATAACTTTACACGCTGTATAGTCATTCGCTATATTTCTAATACTTATTAGATCTCTCTTCCAACTTAAAAGCTATCGTATGCACTTTTGCTACTTCATTTTAACTTTATTTTCTCTCAAATTTTCCCTTACTTTTGCTTGTAAAACAAATTGTTAGGGATGTAGGATGTAGAGGGTATACTGAAATGAAACGACTAGCACTAGATAGGAAATCTTGGAAAGCTGCATCAAACCAGTCAAATGACTGAAGACAAAAAAAAAACTTTTGCTTACTACCGTTTCCTTTAATTATTGTCATTCTTATATCTCAGCACCTTTCAATCTTCTTTAGCCGGTTTTCATTGAATGTATCATTGAACTTGATACCATTTACTGCATCGTTTGTCTTCTACTTTCGTAATAATATTAAACTATAAATAATATTTAAAAATTGAATAGTAATGTTTTTTAACCAGAATTTCGATTTACTTAAAACACGAGTTTTAAAAATATTTAGAAGTTTTAATGACAAGTTGAACCGCCTAACCGTTGTGCAATGGAATATACTATCATGTCAAGCAGGTTTTGGCGGGCTTTTTTTGCGACATTACAATCAAAGGTCGACGAATATCGCGGGCGCTTCGCGCCCGCAATATTGTCGGTCTTTGCAAGACGTCACGCTCAAATCTCGTGCGAAACGTAGTTCCACACAAACCAATTTTTTTTTTTTTTTTAAGTTATTGTTGTCGATGTGCTGTTAATTAAGGATGACCCTGGCACTCTCATTGTTTGAATGTTGCTGTTTTCTCAGAAAGTTATGACAATAATTATTGTCAACAACAATAATATTTTATTCAATTAATATATGATTTTTTTAAATCAAATGTTTTATGGTACTTGACACTTTTAATTTTTAAAGTTTGTTAGTTGACTTCACAGTCGTAATCGATCAATATAATGGCACAACCATCATCAAATATAACTATCTAATGCAATCGACCCAACCTCCTCTGCACAGTCATAAAAAAACATCCATAATTGAGAATTTGAATAATAACAGTAACTATTGGATGAAAGAATTATATAGCCGATGGTCGATTATGAAATCAGTTTGATTGTATATTCTTCTACAACTTCAAAATGTTCAACTTTGTTCAAAGTTTATGTGTAATCATGATCTCAGTAAGACATAAAACATAAAGATAATAGCACGGTGATCAATGGGTACATCTCTCCCAACAGCGGAATGGATCGACATGAAGAATTCATCGGAGACCTGGAGGGATGCATACGGAGGGCTGGGTTCCCGGTACTTTTGACCGGGGACTTCAACTCCGAATGCACTGAACTCGGAGGGTGCCGGTCCACGCGGAGAGGCTACACCCTAGCTACAATGCTTGGGGCCGCGGGACTGGTGGTCATGAACACGCCTAGGATGCCTACATACGACGCAAGAGGTGATGGATCGGTGTTGGATCTGACAGCGGCCTCGGATAGGGTGGCAAGAAGGATACTGGGCTGGCAGGTAGTAGAAGATGATTTTGCCAGCGACCACAAAGCCATAATTTTTTAAATACAAGGAGGCGGAAGGGGTCTAGCGGAACAGGCCGTCGGAACAGCAGGCTGCGACGGTAGCGGATAGGACGGCGGCAGAGGTGGTCCGTAGGCGTGTTCATACCTCCGAGGAATTCATGGCCATCCTACAGGGGGAATGTGTGAAACAGCGGCCACAGCCTGGGAGACGCGTAAAGAATCTTTATTGGTGGAACAGGGACATTGCGAGACTGCGTGGTGAAGTCAAAACAGCAAGGCGGAGGATGCAGCGCGCACGACGAAGGGACTCTAAGCGCCTACAGGAGGAAACGGAGGTGTTCCACGCGGCACGAAGAAGCCTTTGTAGAGCCATTAAGGCTGCCAAACAAGAGGCGTGGCAAGACCTGCAGCAAGATCCGTGGGGCAGGGCCTACCAGAGCGTCACCAAGAAGTTTGGTAGGCGCCTGACCCCATTGACAAGGGAACAGTCTCTCACAGCGATAACGGAGCTCTTCCACGTCGAAGAGGAGGAATGGGAACCGATAGCTGGTGATCAACAAAGGCGCTTCACTGTAGAAGAACTTCAGTGGGCGTCCAAGAAGATGAGCCTGGGGAAGAGGCCGGGCCCAGATAACATCCCTGGGTCCATCGTGAAGGTGTTGGTGGATAGGCACAAGTGGACGGTGTTAGACATGTTCAATGGGGCATTGTCCACGGGGAGTTTTCCCGGCTGTTGGAAGGAGGCCAGGTTGGTCCTCCTCCCGAAACCAGGAGCCGAAGAAACCAGGAAATACCGGCCGATCTGCCATCAACACGATGGGAAAGCTGTATGAGAGACTGATCGCTGAAAGACTGCGGTCGGAGATTGAGGCGGAGGTCTTTCCCCAAACCAGTACGGCTTCGTTCGGGGAAGATCGACCGTCGACGCCGTCCGACGGGTGCTAGAGTGGACCAGAGTCCAGTCGGCAGGCACGTGGCGACGAAGGAAGATCCCATTGATCATTCTCCTAGACATCAGGAATGCATTTAACAGCGTGCCATGGGGAGTGATCATGGGAATACTCCGGGAGAGAGGGATCAGCGGCTACTTGCTCGCCGTAATAAATGACTACCTGCATGATAGATCTCTGCGGGTACGCACAGAGGAAGGAGAAGATGACTTCAACATGTTTGGAGGCCTGTTGTAGACTTCAACATTTGTCACCGACAGGGGTCGGTGCTTGGGCCTCTTCTTTGGAACATCGCGTACAACGGGCTTCTGCGGGAAGAACTCCCGGAAGGATGCCAGTCGGTCGCGTACGCAGATGACCTCGCGCTTATGGTGTCGGGACGGACGGAGGAGGAGGTAGAAGATAAGGCAAACTTGGCGGTGGCAGTCGTCAGCAGATGGCTGGAGGAGAGAGGACTACAACTGGCACCGCACAAGACGGCGGCTGTCCCGATCACCGGCAGAAGAAGACTGAGGGGAATGTCCTTCATGGTGGACGACGTACGGGTCCACACGTCCGGTTTCGCTAAGTACCTGGGCGTGTGGATTGACAAGAATGGGCTGTCTAACACCCACCTCAGAGAGGTCACGAAGAGGGCCGAGCAGATACAATACGCTCTACAAAAACTAATGGGCAACAACAGCGGACCACGGGCGAGCAAGCGACGGGTGATCCTTTCAGTGGTTTCCTCCGTCTTGCTGTACGCGGTCCCGGCCTGGAAGGACGCACTTTCGAGAAAGAAGAACGTACGGATGCTATTTTATTGACTTGTTTTGTGTTTTGCTGCTGGTTGAGGAGTACAATCGCAGCCAACGTGATAGTGGTGGCTGACTGCGACGAGAGCTGCCGCAGCAGCGGGAAGTTACTGTGTTTACCGAATTTTATTTTATTGTAGTGTGTATTTCATTTCTTTTGTTTATGTTTTTGTGTTTATATTGCTGGTGGGATGGCATACACGATCACTGCGACCGTGTGTAGGAAGGCTACGACCAGCGGTGACGAAGCCGAAGAATGAGACGGATGGGAAGAGTAGACTTTTATTAATTATGTATTCTGTATGGGTGTGTTACTAGGCTTAACTGCGTTTTCCTGATGGCGGCTAAGTGGTGGTGTGAGTGTGTTTTATTACTTGTGTTGTGTCCTGCGGATGGGTGTGAAAAAAAAATGCAGGGGGGGAGCGAATCGTGGTCGCCGTGCAGGGCCAGGGAGGCAGCCTGGATGCAGAGGACGCTTTGGCTCCTTCATATGCAAGAATGAAGGTCAGTTGGGGTGCTCCGATGCATTTGGGACCCTCAGGTGTGAGAGGGGGGACGCGGCGGTTTGCCGGCTTCGCGCAAGGCGTAGCCAGCAACGTAGTGTAGTGACGGGAAGGGTAGCCCCTCAGTGGAGGGATGTAGTGGTCGTCCAAAAGGGAGGGCTACTGCATCTTGATGAAACTGAGAGGACCCCGATGGGACGCCAAAGAAAAGGCAAGACAGGGGGGCAGTCGACTGCCACGACACTCCGACATTCCTGCGGAGGGCGGCGATGTTGGGGGTGTTTAACAAAAAAAAAAAAAAAAAAAAAAAAAAAAAAAAAAAAAAAAAAAAAAATAGCACAGCCTATTATTGGAATAAAAATTCATTTAACTTGATGTATGGAACCTTTTTACAATGGTAAATGAGCTTTTAGTAATTTCACGAGCTGAATAAATATTTTAAAAAGTGGTGAATCTGCTGCATTTTTAAAATGTCCAATTGATAGAATTTTGAATGTAGACTATTCCAGCAAGTCTTTAAGTCTGTCTCATCAATTTCAGTGGATTTGAACATCCATCAAATCTAAGGAAGTAATTTTCAATACATCAACAACATCTTCAATATTCAAAAGAATCAAAATTTAAATATAAATAAATATTATTGTAACACGACACATGAATTTACACTGTATTCTTAAATTAATGCATCTTCTTAAGTTAGTTAATTTGTCAGTGGTTTTTACATTAAATACCTTGTAAACTGCTATTTAGTTAATCATTAAGACCTTTGATATTTACAAATCAATGAAGGTAACAAAAAAAATTATAATTTGATGTAGTTTATGACTGTCATATGAAACAACTGAACAGATCTTATTTGACGATTTGGCTCCTTAATTTCTGAACCCGAAGATCATTTGATTAGATCTTAAATTATAAGTGCTGTACTCCCTCTGACTTGATGATCCTACATTTGATGAAATCTGCAAATATATATAAATAAGCATTTAAATAGTTTAGTTAAAAAAAAATTGATAAAATAAATAAACCAAATGGATAATGTATCCATCATTTCCCTGAGAAATGGATCGGTCGTGGAGGTCCTCCTTTCTGGCTATTTAGATTAATCGAATTATGCTAAACACATTTTATAACAAACATAATTATAGCCCTGATATTTTTATTAAAAAAATAAATTTTTGCAACGATTTTTATGAAACCAGCAATCACGAAAACTATATATATGTATTTATATAAATTGTTGGTAAGGCTGATTTTTATTTTTGTTACAATAAATTATTTAATCTACCTTTCTACTTTATAAATAAATGTTTTTTTCTGATCGGAACAGATTATAAAATTTTAAAAAAATAATAGATGTATTTAAAGTTCATATTAATTATTTAATCAAACCCATGAAATGGCGTTTATGGTAAATTAATTAATTATGAAATATTACTACAAAATAATTAACAGTAAAGAAATCACTACTGAAAATAATTTTGAGCATTTACTAATATCTGTACATGTAGAAGTGGTCGCAGATAAATCATATAATTATCTTTTTTTTAATTCATCAGCAGAACAATATTGTTTCTGTAAAACTAAATATTTTAATTGTAAAATAAATTTATAAGCAACTGATTATACAGTAACCTTTTCATAAACTATGCATCAGTAATGATCTGAAAGCCCATTTTTTTTCTCTTAAAAGGTTATGTTTTTAAGAAGCCAATGTGTAATTGGACATTACACATTTTATGAGAAATATTTAGGCATAATAAATTTGATACAATGTAATTTAGTTAACATTCATAAGCTTCAATGTAGAGCTAAGCCTTTAAATATTATTATAAAATAAATAAGGATTTGTAGAATCAAGAAGCGATGAGATAATCCCAAGTTTTCTTAATCCTTTTAAATGTTTTCTCTGAATTTAAAATAACCTATGGAATTTATTTTTTTTTAGTTAAGCCCTTGTAATCTTTTATTACAACTCTTTTCCCCTGCCTAAGATTTGCTGGAGACTCTTAAATGTACACTTTTAATGGTTTTTACTTATTGTATTGCACATTTTACGTATTGTAATAATTAAATTAAAAATTCACCAATTACCATTTCTCTCCAACATAATTTGATGAAAATGAAGATTTTATTTATGATTAAATTCTGGGATAAAAGTCCTCCGTAACAGTACCCCTTCTGACATTGCTGAAAAAGAAAACTTACCAGTTAGTTATTATTAAGTTATTACAAATAAATATCAAACAAGTCTCTAAGTTGTAGTAGTGAATTTTTTTTTTAATAATATACTGTTGATACATAATTCAATCTACAAATAAATTATAAAATTTATCTTATGCTTTTTTGTTATAAAGAAATTTTATGGATTAAATTATAAGAAGTGTAAATTAATTTATCAAGACATCTAAGTTTAGTATGTTGTGCTTTTAACTTAATAATTTGCTTGGGAAATAAGTCACATAAACAGACAGAAATAGCTCTATGAAGGGGCCATTAAGAAAGTAGCTATTGCCTCAGCCTAAGAGAGAAATCCAGAATTTTTTCAAAGACAGCACTTAAAAATGTAATCGTTATTTTTGGAATCTATTTGAGGATAAGGGATTTCAATCGACTCAAGGAGTCTAGTTCACAATAATAATGATATTTAATATTTTTATGTCTCTGAAGGATTCATAACTCAACAGATAACCTGACATGACATATATCTATTCCCAAAAAAACGCTGAGCCAATCTTAATAAAAATTCAACAACACAAGCTAGGCTTACCAAAGAAAATGAGTATTTTGAGTGTTTTTTTGATGCGTTGTATGCAAAAATTATTGCACATCAGCACGTGAAACCCACCAAACTTTAGCTGATATTCAGCCCTGAAATTGGTCCCTTTACTCTGTTCATCACATTAACTGGTTATATATTGTCATCGTAATTTTAAAGAAATCAACTTTATATGGTATCACTTATATGTCGCATGACATATGTAGCACAGAAGTCACAGATCAGGAATTTACCATCTAATCTCGCATTCATCCACCAATTCATTCTGTTTAGTACTGGTAAAGAGCAATTGATGAAGGACGTGATGATATTGCTATTTCCAACTGAGAGATATTTTCTAATTCATTTTTTGTGAGCAAGCATACAGTGAATCTGAATTTTGTAGATGATAATCTCATGTTTATACTAATATTATGAGGGACATAGTCATGATGCCAGAAAATCAGACCGAAGCGTGCCATGCTGATTCAAAGCATGGCACTGGTATTGTTGAAAAATGATTGTCACAACATTTTAGGAAGAAAAGAATTTACTAGCAGAATTCATAGGACTTGGGATTGCAGCGATATCAGAATCTTATTATGAATCGTAGGAGGTTAAACAAATCAAACGGTGCAGGCTGCTCGCAATGGCTATTATTCTTCTGAATGAAAATGCATAACCTTACCCTGTAGGCCATTCAAAGACTTTAGTTGTCTGTTCAAGTTGGAGATTTTTATTGTTGCTCCGAAAGAATGGACTCGGCTCTATTACCATCTCTTTATTAAGATAAAGATTTGTCTGTTAATCAGTATAATAAAACTAACACGGGGTTTGGTGATGGATTTCTCAAATCATTAGTATGTTTTCAGACCTTCCTAACTCAGCACTACAACATCTTTTGAATATTAACAATGGTTTATTCTCCAAACAAGTATTTCCGCCTGGCTGGTCAGAAGCATTTATTATAACAGTGAATCTGAATTTTGTAGATGATAATCTCATGTTTATACTAATATTATGAGGGACATAGTCATGATGCCAGAAAATCAGACCGAAGCGTGCCATGCTGATTCAAAGCATGGCACTGGTATTGTTGAAAAATGATTGTCACAACATTTTAGGAAGAAAAGAATTTACTAGCAGAATTCATAGGACTTGGGATTGCAGCGATATCAGAATCTTATTATGAATCGTAGGAGGTTAAACAAATCAAACGGTGCAGGCTGCTCGCAATGGCTATTATTCTTCTGAATGAAAATGCATAACCTTACCCTGTAGGCCATTCAAAGACTTTAGTTGTCTGTTCAAGTTGGAGATTTTTATTGTTGCTCCGAAAGAATGGACTCGGCTCTATTACCATCTCTTTATTAAGATAAAGATTTGTCTGTTAATCAGTATAATAAAACTAACACGGGGTTTGGTGATGGATTTCTCAAATCATTAGTATGTTTTCAGACCTTCCTAACTCAGCACTACAACATCTTTTGAATATTAACAATGGTTTATTCTCCAAACAAGTATTTCCGCCTGGCTGGTCAGAAGCATTTATTATAACAGTACTAAAGCCTGGTAAAGACAAAACCGATCCCTCAAGCTACCGCCCTATTTCTTTAGCAAGCGTGTTGTGTAAAATAATGGAGAGGATGGTAAACCGCAAGCTTACATAGTACTTGGAGAAACATGGCTTTCTGTCTTCAGAACAGTGTGGTTTCCGACAAGGACGATCTTCCATTGAATATTTAGTGTCAATGGAAACAGCCATACAAAACGCCTTCCTAAACCACCAGCACCTCGTTGCTATCTTCTTCGATATAAAAAAGGCGTACGACACGGCCTGGCGACGTGGTATTCTTAACACCCTCAAGGGATGGGGAATCAATATGCTTGCTTTTATCCGGGGATTCTTAAATCACCGAACGTTTCATGTTCGTGTAGACGATTGACTTTCTGATGGTGTCGTCTTTGGAGTACCTCAAGGTAGTGTATTAAGTGCCACCTTATTTTCTGTGGCCATAAACAGTAATACCAATTGTGTACAGGCTCCTGTCTCATGTTCTCTATTTGTTGATGATTTTGCTATTTACATTGCGAGCCGTTCAACGCCCACAGCAGAGTGACTACTACAGAACACTATATTTTGCCTTGAGGCTTGGTCCAGGACTACTGGTTTCACATTTTCATCCGACAAAACGAAATGTGTAGTCTTTTCTCGGTTACGAAACCCTTCTATTCCGCAAGTTTTTCTAAACAGAGAGCTTATTGCTATCTCTCCTTACGTCAAGTTTCTAGGTTTGATTTTTGATAGCCGTCTTACTTGGGTCAAACATATAAAGGAATTAAGGACAAAATGTTCCAAACTTTTAGATATGATGCGGGTCCTTAGTAACACCAATTGGGAGCCGATCGGTTATGTATGTTACGTTTTTACTATTCCCTTGTTCGTTCCCGTTTAGATTATGATAGTAT
Source organism: Lycorma delicatula (assembly GCF_047948215.1). Lineage (NCBI taxonomy): Eukaryota > Metazoa > Arthropoda > Insecta > Hemiptera > Fulgoridae > Lycorma > Lycorma delicatula. Next base: position 39,421,180 of record NC_134459.1, read on the forward strand.
CGCGTCGCCTACTCTTCAGCTCGTCAAACCGTGCTTAAAATGCTGGATGGTGTACATCATGCTTTTCTTCGGCTTGCCACAGGTGCATTTAGATCAAGCCCTGTCGCAAGCTTACTTGTAGACTGTGGTGAGCCATCAATTTGGGGTAGACGAGACCAGTTTTTGTTATCTTATTTTGCGCGTCTCAAAGGACAGCCAAATCACCCGGCTTTTGACTCAGCTCTTAGAAATCCTAATTTAAGAAAGTATGAGGACCGTCCACGCTGTACTGCAGCTTTAGGTGTCAGTACCCGACGTCTGGTGCAGCATATAAGTGTTGACATTCCGTCGTTCTTCCAATCATATCCGTGCTCATATCCTCCGTGGATAATAAACCTTGTAAATTTTACTTTTGACCTTGCGATATACGATAAACAATCAACACTACCTACTGTTTTCCGGCAAATGTTTCAGTGTGTCTTCACCAAGACGCGGTGATATACATTGATGGATCGAAACAACACGATACCGTTGGTTGTGCTTTTGTTGTCAATGAAAGAATTTGTATGTTTGGCTTACCCGGTATTACGAGTGTGTTCACCGCTGAACTACTCGCTATAAAAAAGGCTCTAAATATCATTAACCCTAAATATAGAAACATTCTTATTTGCAGTGACTCGTGTAGTGCTCTCCAGGAGTTAGAAAACTTTTATTCCAAACGTCCTGTCGTCATTGAAATTAACAATGCAATCGCCGAGTTGAATAATCGCAACACAGAAGTAATTTTTTGCCGGGTCCCTAGCCACGTAGAGATTCCAGGTAATGAACAAGCAGATTATGCTGCCAAAGAAGCGAGTATTCAACCTCCTTTCACTACCCGAGTTACTACCTCCGATTTTATTAATCGTGTAAAACAATCACTGAGAGCAAGGTGGCAAAGTGACTGGACGACTACCGTCGATAATAAACTCCGACGAATTAAAGATTTTGTTTTACCATGGTGTTCCTCTTGCAGAAAAACTCGACTTGAAGAAGTAGTTCTCTGCCGAGTGCGGATAGGACATATGAGGATCACACACGAGAACCTAATGTCAGGAGGACAAGCCACCCATATGGAGACGATGCAACTGCCGCATGACTGTGCACCACATTCTCATAGACTGCATATGTTAAGCGGCGTTGCGTTGTAAATGTAATCTACCCGGAAACATCCGTGGTATCTTGTACAATGATAATGAAATTTTGAACCGGATGTTTGTGTTTTTGTGTAATACTACTAGGTTACTGCAGAAAATTTAATATTGTCATAAATATTTTTTATACTAGAAGAGTTTTTATCAATTTTTTCCCTTACTTTCAATTTTGATTTTTTTTTTGGTTCTACGTCTTGAATTTTATTATCCGAGTAGGGAGCCTTTTGCACTCCCTATCGGAATTAGTTAAGTTTTATATGGTTTCCATTTTCTATTATTTTAGCTTTTATATTTTAAAGACTCCGTCTGCGATATTAGTTTCGAGTTTTATTTCACTTTATTAACTTTTGTTTAAAATTTTAATTATATAATTTATATTAGTTTTAAATCTTATTTAGTTTTATTATTTTACCTTTTTATTAAAGAAAATTCCGGGCGATGATAACGCACAGGCGTTTTTAGCCCCCCAAAAAAACCAAAAAGAAAACCTGCTCTCCCAGCTAGACTTTTTTACCTAAAATTTGGGCTCTCTCAGTATTGAGCAGTGAGAGCGTTTCCGTCAGGATATCCTGACCGTAAAGCATCAGTACCAAAGAAAATGGGATCGTGGAATGATGGGCGACTATTGTTGGTTTTTTATTTAGAGAAACTGATCAAACATCGTACAAGCGAAAACATTTATCAACATTTTTGAAAAATTCAATTCCAGTGATTTGAACTTTTAAAAATTGTAATAATGTATTTCAATTTATCTGTATCTGAATAAACAAATAAATGAATTGATTTAAACAAATTATAAATGCATACACATAATAATAACTTTTTTGAAATATTGATATCACACTAATTATGCATTTATTGGTAAATAAATCGTGTGTATCTACAAATGCAATGTATTACACAAAATTTTATAAATTTTGAATTCAGCACCCAAAATTTGTTAAAATAACCATGCACGATTGTAGATATACATTTTTTTTTTGTTCTGCAAAATTCTATTAGTCATTTACGATACTCACTTTTTATTCAATCCAGATTTGAAACTACGGTTATGGTCATTTTAACTAAAATTTTCTTTAGCGTCCATAATCATTTTCCACTTCAACGTTACATTTGAGTAATCAGCAACCATTTTTTGTTGTCACAGCTTCCATGAATTTAAAAGTACTCCCAGTACAGCACCTACAACTCAAAATCACTTGGCAAAAAGATTAGTAATGTACATAATATGAACTGTTAATTTTTTTTTTTTTTTTTTTTTTTTTTGTTTTGCGTAGGAGGAGGAAAAAGCTCTCACAGCCACCGTCTGCGCCCGCAACAGACGGTAGTGTCGGGCTCGCACCGATTAAAAAACCTCCCCCTTTATGACATAGGAACTGGACCTAACTAAAAAGCATGAACATGGTTCCCATGCGACACAAAAACATTAAAAAAATCATATCCTATCAATGGGGAAACCTACTGGGACCCTATTAGGGATTGGGATCGCGGACGCGACTTAACTATGTAATAAGAAAATAATATCTACGTTGAACCTGAAAAAACATACACAAGATATATAAAATTTTACATCTATTTTCATACAACTTAATTTACACTGCTTATCTAATTAATTCTAATGTACAATTTATGATGAACCTGAAACAGAAAGACAAAAGTACACATAAAAAAATACCTACGGGAAAGTTCCTATCAGTGGACCCTACTGGGACTTTTTGGTACCTACCGCGATTTAATATGAATATTATACTATCAACTTAAACACTACACAACTTAATTACTAACATGTAAATTTATAATATTAAACAACAATAACAAAATGTAAAATTTATGTTGAACCTGAAACAGAAACATACACAAAAGTACACATAAAAAAATACCTACAGGAAAGTTCTATCAGTGAACCCTACTGGGATTTGGGACCTACCGCGATTTTATCTGAATATTATACTATCAACTTAAAAACTACACAACTTAATTACTAACATGCAAATTTATAATATTAAACAATAATAACAAAAGAAAGTACCTTAGTAAAAAATTATCCTATAGTAAAAGGGAGTACCACAATGTAAGGAGGGCCACTTACACGGCAGCTCTCCCTTAGATTATTAAATGAACCATTGCGTTACCTGAAACAAAAGAAAATAACATAAATTGCATTAGCGGTTGTGAAATTAATAGTTTTTTTTTTTTTTTAGTTTTAAAATTCATTTCATTTATGATACCATTGAACTTTTTCTAATAAAAATATTTATTAGGAATGATTAAGCGGTCCATTTTTACTTGCTAAACACTGATGTAGGTGGTAACAGATCTACATCGCATCCAGGAATGAGTGATATATGAACCTACTTGGCTGAGCTAAAATTTTCAGCTAAGAATAATGTTGAATGGTAACTAAAATCAATACAGGATATCAGTACACCACCTGATCTTCCTTTTACTAATATTCTATATTCTTTGTTTTTTTACATTAGACTTAAGTTTTATACAGTTGAACTGCATCATGTATTTTATTATTTTTACAATTTTATATAGGCTTCCACTTGCTTTGCTTGCCCTGGTATTTAAAATTCATGAAATATTTATTACCATCTACTTTGTAAGTATACGCCACAACAATTTTTGACAGAGGTGCGAGCATGGTTTCATTATATTTTCAAAACTCTTTATCAGGCAAGAGATTCATAGCCAAAGCAAGCATAACAATAAAGGATTAAACAAAATTTCCACATCAAAGAAGAAAAACCTTGTGAAACCACTTCTAAATTTTGACACAGTATATCTTCTATTAATAATATGTTAAATGAAGATATCACTTTTTTTCATTTATCAAAACCCATTCTCTATCTGTAAACGTACATAAAAATTGATTTTTATTATAATTAAAAAAATTTGGGGGTATCTAGGTGAAAAGATGACTGTCAGGCCCATAATTTGATTATTTCATTTATTTTACATGATGAAATCTCACAAAATCAGTTGCTTTTCATGTCTATTCTTTACATTATAAACGAATAATTGTTGTCTACAAAAAGAATAATTGAGGTAAATTATAAGTACATGTTGCATTTCAATTTTATTAACAATGATGAAAAAAAAATCAAGTGATGTACTGTTAACTGATAGTGTTAACTGATAAATACTCAAAATATTATTAGAAAGGCTAAAAATATGAATAACAGTCTTCTTGAAATATCATAAGCCAAGAAATATACATTATTAGCTTATGAAGTTTCATTGCTGTAACTGACAAATACATAAAAGTTTGTGTATATATATAAAATTTAACATAATGTGAAATATATAAACCACATAAACACAGTAATTAGATTAGTTATGTACCTTATTTCCAATAACCGGTTTGTGTAATATCTTGCAGCTTAGTTTGTATTAAATTATAATTTATTCTTTTTAATTGATTTATATTATTTTAAATTATAATATTTTCGCAACTACATTTATGTTCAATAATCTCATTTAAAATTTCACAATACGTAACGTTATAATTTATGATAAAAAGAGAAATCATTAAAAAGAAAAAGTTTTAATGTAATAAGATTAGAATTTAATACAGAATGAAGATGAAGGATACTGTGAAAAACAGTCAGTGGAAATAAATATGGCAAGTTTAACTTGTCTAATTACTGTGTTTTGGTGGTTTATATTTCAAATAAAATATATTTATCAGAGACAAATTAGGCATTGACCAGATACTGGCATATCTTTATATGTAACACTATAAAATTTCTTCTCTTTATTATACTGATGTTTCCTTTATTGCATTTATATTGGTAATTTTCCACACAAAATTTGTGTCCCACATGACATTTAATATCAGATCTGTCTAAATTTTTTTTTAAAAGTTACAAATAAAAGTAACTGTAGTATCACTAATGTCCTGACCCTCTCTTTTTCTGTTTAGCCTCTGGAACCGTTGTGAGATATTACTTCAGAGAATGATATGTATGAATTTAAATCAAGTGCAATCTTGTTCAGTCTCAAGTCGACTATTCCTGAGATGTGTACTTAATTGAAATCCAATCTAGTATTCAAATCCATATAAAAGTCTTTACTAGGATTTGAACCTTAGAACTCTCGACTTTGAAATCATTTGATTTGCAATGACGAGTTGACCACTAGATTAGTAAGGTGGGCTAATGCCCTAACCTTGGTCCCTGGTACAAGCTAAGTGATAATGGCTGGTTGAAGCCACAGAATGAGTAGCTCCATTACTTGGAAGATGTAACGGAAGGTAAACATTACATAAATGAATCGAGTCGTTTAATAAATACTATTATCATGAAATTATATAATGTAGTAAAGAATTAGTAGTACCTTAAAATTTTACCATTTGGCTACACAGCATTACATTTATCACCACGACTAATCCATCGAGCAGCTGACAGAATCGGGAGATCTGGTACTCTGAAGAAATAGGATGCAGCATCAAGTGAAAAGTTGATGAGACGTGGAATGTAATCTGGTAATCCGTATTATTTCAAAAGTCTCATTTTTATTTATAGTTTGTATATTTTTGTAGTGAGGAAGATAACGTTAATTTCACACTTTGATCATGTCGCACTTGAATTTCACACTTTATTTACACCAATCACTTTATTTCCCCCACAATTTCAAAATATAAAAAGACAAAATTACACACTAAAAACCAGGGTCAGTTCATGCCTTTTTAATATGCAAGGCAAATATATTACATATAAACATGATTAAATTATGTAGTACTTTGGATTACTGTTATGCTAGATAAATTTTGTCAAATAATCATTCTACTTAGGATTTTATCACAAAAAAAGTGCTAAATGTTGCAAGTAAGTTAATTTAAAAAAAAAATAAATTTAGCGAATAAAATGAGAATATATTATGGCACCTCTAAAATCAGCTGACCCTGGTTTGAAAAAATTAAACTAACATGCAAGCATGCATCTTCTTTGAAGCCACGGTGGCTGAACGCTGATTGGGGAAAGCAAAGGGGTATTCAAAATTTAAAATACTTCAAATAAAACAAAAAATTCTTAAAATTGTAATTAGATATAAATATGCTCTTACCTTCAATTTGATTAACACCAAGCAAAAAAATTTAAGAAAAGCTTATGTAATATAATAAATATAAAATATATATATAAATATATATTATATCCTACATGAACCAGATTTAAAAGCTACAGTTAATTAAGAAATTGCCTCTACATCTTTACTTATTTTTTAAATTTCTTGAACTTATCTAAATGATAAATTCTGTCAATGAAATGAATAAAATTTAAATAATTTAAAAAAGGGTAATTTTAAAAATCTACTCATTAATATTTCAAATAAAATTTTATAAAGCAATTTAAACTACAAAAGGAATTTTTACGTGATGTAATATTAAGTAAATTGATTTATAAGGAGGAGGACTTCAGCCACTGGTAGTGAAGTGATGAGCTGAAAAGACAAAGAAACATAATAAACATAGAATAACTATTTCTAACATTAACATATTTATATATCACCCCCCAATATATAGACACATTTATATACACAGCACCCCCAACCGAACCATGAACGATATCGGGATGATGAAATACGGTCGCGACGCGGTTGACGCGGTACTAATACTTTATGTATCCGCACTCGCGGGAACTATTCATTGCATACAACATAGATATTTACAAGGCAATATGTAATCAAGAATTATAATTAAAAAATAATTGTGTATCATATTAGATACCTGATAAGCTGAGATGGAGGCTAAGGAGCATATCAACTCTCCTACCCGTTAAGGAAAAAAGAATCTAAAATAATACACCCTGAACTGTTTCAGAGCATATCAGATTTGCTATCTGTTTAGCAAAACTATAAAATAATACACCCTGAACTGTGTCAGAGCGTATCAGATTTGCTATCTGTTGAGCAAAACTCTAAAAACTCTAAACCAAAGCATATCAGATTCTACCTGCTAAGCAAGAATCTAAAATAATACAACCTGAACTATGTCAGAGCATATCAAATTTGCTATCTGTATAATACACTCTAATGTGTGTGTTTCTACAATTTGTAACTCTATTCCTAAAAATGAAACCAAATTAGAAGATTGAACTAGGGAAATACATGAATTAACCAGAAGATTTTTGTTTTATAATTTCAACAAAAATATGTTATGGATATGAAGATATTTAACTTCAGGGATTTTTGTATTCTTTTTGATATTGGAAATAGAAGATTTTTTAATGGAATTAATTGCTGAGAGAGTTTTCACTCGTAATTAATTTACTTCTGTTTTCCATACTTCTTTTTTTCCTTTTGTACTTTTGCAGATGCATGCATTACTATCCAGAACTCTTAATAGAACTCTTTAATATCTTTTACGATAATCTTAAGAATGCATTTTCACAGAATAATGTAGCCAATCCAAATTGGAATTAAAACCAAAAAAAGCTCTATAAATTATACTATGGAAACGAAGATAAAGAAAAGTATGGTTGATGAAAATGATTTAAAATTATTAAATGGAAATATTGTAAATTGCAAGTTACTGATGAATAGCAAATGGAATCAAGTTGTGATCGATGACAATCCAAGTGAAAATGGGGTATTAAATAATACAAATACTAAATGTAACAATGAAGTTATCTTTATCTGTAGGATTATAGAAAAAAATTATATCTTATTCTGTAATCGATAAAGATTTTATAAATCTGTAATTTATAAAAATATAAATCGATAAATTCATTGATATGAAATATAATTATAAAGAAATTACATATACAACATATACAATGTTTATAAAAACAATGATGGGAAAATGATTTATATAACATATACATTTATAGAAATAAACTAATTACAGTGGGTAACCAGCAGGCAAGCTAGAACATATATCCTAGAAGAATAAAACCAGGGGGTTTATATCTATAGTTTGTTCATACAAAATGTTTAATGTAGTGTATTTTTAGGTTTAATATTTCTGTAAAAGTTATCAATGGTAATAGTGATGAGCCTTTTAAATAGAACCAAAATGATTACTGACGGATATACTGTAATAGTTCCTTGATGTTTCTGGGCAGAAGACCAGTATATGTTCAAATACTGTGTAATGGTGTCAAGAACAGATTTATGTAACGTTAGATGGTTATGGTGAGATAAAAGATCTTTTTAAATGAAAGCTAAAAAAATCTGATGATGTGTTGTAACCTTAAATTTGTTTATATGTAGATAATCAAAGGAACATTTTGGATATAATTTTGTTGTTAAACATGGTTATTTATTTAAGAAATTACTTCATATAGTTATAAAAATAAAAGCAAATCCACAAAGAAAAATAAGACGAGAGGCTGTTTTACATAAACAGATCAAATACGATTGAAAAAACAAATGTTAGTTATTAACAAATCACAAATTTCTATTTATTTAAAAAAAAATTGCAAGAAAAGTGATGAAATTGTATAAACAGCCTGTTAATTAGTTTATATACCCCCTTGCTTAAAATCAATTATATTTTAATTTAACCTCTTTGAAGACACGTTTCTAATTTAATACATGTTATCGATTTATATTACATTTAAATATAGATATTTAACTCAAATACAGCAGAATGAATGATATACATAAAATACCAGTCAACTAATCTTAAATTAGTAATAAATGTTAGTAAACCAATTTTTTATGATAAAACAGTTATTTCTAAGCTACATAAAGAGAACATGCAATTACAAACTACCCAATTATTCTATGTATATTAAAATTACTGTATATGAGCCAACAAAAGCATGTAAATAAAATTTGTATATGAAACATATATAGTAAAAAGGTTTGTGTCTCTCCAAAGAGGTTAAAGTTAAATATTTAATTAAAAGGTCAGGAAAATTACATTAAAAAATGAGAATTACACAAACAACAAAATTACAGTGTAATACTCATGATCTATTACCCTTTGTTGTTATGAAAATGAATTGAACCTTTACAGTATATGGTCATTTGACTACTTGCTTAAAGCTATAAACTGGAATTGTATGTTTCTTGCTGTATAAAGTTTTATCAACGGTTATACATAATCAAATAAATTCAATAAAATAATTGTTACTGAAAAGACAAAGGGGAGCGAAAAATTGTGAACGATTTCAATGAAGAAATTATTTGAAATAATTGGCTAACTTCTTGGTATGAATGTAGTATCAAGGGAGGTATAGGACATCAGTACCTTAACCACCAAAGTACCTAACCTAAGAGAGTTAAGAATTACATAAAAAATACATTAAAGCGTAGACAAAAATTCATTTAGAAGAAAAATGAGTAATTAAAAAAATTATGCACTTAGTTTTTCTATCTACCTTGTCACCTGTATAAACAGAAAAATAAAAAATTTGCACCTCCTTGAAAATAATTAAAGAATACGATTAAACTTTTTTGATTGTATTACAGTATTCAGAAATTTGTGTGCCTGTTGGCAATTCACTAAACATGGTAATAGATCAAATAAAAATATTGAAAATGGATTAGAACAAGTTTTATTTGGATTAGAGTATTCTGTTGGTACTTATTAGTGAACTGAAGGAATTAAAATAAATTTAGGCAAAAAGTCTGAAACAGGATCGATTGATTACACAATAATACAGCTTTACAAAAGATTTCTTTATCAGGTCACAATTGAGAGACCCAGAAATGAATGCAGTTAACTACAACTGACGTCCATGAAAAAATTTAGAAATATAGGAAACAAAAATAAATTTAAAATTACCTTTAATTAAAATCAAAGTTAATTTCTTATTATTATGAACTCTTGAGAAAAAATGAAGGAAGAATATATTTTCAATAATGGAAAATATTTGTAGAAGTGATAATTGGCTTTTATTTCTAGAATTTTTTACAGAATTACAGAAAAAAGAAATTGAACAACACAGATGTGAAAATGTGTGGGTGTCCAATAATATTTGTTTCAATGATTTTGTATGAAAGAAGATTCAGATTGTTCTAGTGCGGAGATAGCACAATTATTATGATCTGAAAAACCTAAAAAAGAATAAGTGCATTTTAAATATGGTATAAAACTGCACACTATTGTTATCCTAATTCAAAATTCAAACTTTTCCTTTAATACAGTTTCTAAAAACTTTTTCCTGTTTCAGCAATAATAATTAAAGTATCTGATACATCAAAGAATAAAATTTGATAGTTCTTGTACGGTATTCATTGACCTAAGGTATTTGTACTTATTTTCGGTAGATAAAAGGTAGCAAAGCGCAAGATAAAACATGTTTATTCAATACATATAAATTACATTTACTACACAAATAATGCACTTAGATGTAATATAAATATTACGAAATTCCTATAAAATTATTGAAAATATTACATATTAAGACGTTTTATACTTTTTTCCGGAATAAAATTAATTTTAGTTCATACATAAAATTCATCAGTAATTAATTTTATAAAAATTTTGCCATATTGATGTATCAATTTCAAAAAAAGCTAACATTACCCCTCTTTTTTGAATAAAACAAATTTTGTAAAATGGAAGATTATTATTTATCTAGAATAGATTTTAAAATTAAAAAAAATAAATTCATGTAAAAAAGATCATATAAACTCCAGCAACGTGCTTTAAAAACCACGTTAAACTTTAATTTTCATTAAACTATAAATTTAAAAAAAAAGTTTAGTAAACTTATAAATAAAAAAAAAATCTATGTTGTATACAATAAAATAATAAGTCCCTCACTTTAAAATAATGTCCTAAATTGTATGGTTTTCCTTTCTAGAAGATAGTTCAAGATACCACACAAACGACTTGCACACAGCAACGGTTAACGACGAACTGAGAGATGTATGACGTTACAAGATCGACTACATTGCTTTTCCGCGTTTCTGATTGGTATACCAAGTTGTTTACCCGAGCGACTACCTCGTGACGTATATTACTCCGTCTAACGTTAAAAAAAATTGACAAACAACTTTGTTTGTCTAGTTTGCCTTGTTTGAAAAGTTAATTACTTTTCTGTGTTTCTGATTGGTCAATGGTATTACAGTTTAATCGTTCTAATGAATCTCTCCTGACGTAACATAATAATTTTCAATATATAATAGCTTTAAAATATATATTTGAATTTAAAATAAAAAGAACTAATTTCAAAATGATTTTTTTGCTTTAACCTGTATTAAAATGTTATTTAATAAAAACAAATTACGTCATCAGAATTGCCGATCTAGTTGAAAATTAACAGAAATTTTTTTGAATAATAATTTACAGAACTTTTGCTTTTTGCACCGGTATGTATTTTTTCAGTTATGAAAAGTAAGAATAAAAATTTTATAATATTATATTCTGTAAGGTAGAAGAAGGTAATTAACTTGTTAATTAATATCAGTTAAAATTGTTAAATATAAATTCCATAAATTATCCTTGAAATTTGGTAAATGTAAAATGAATTTGGTCATACATTAATTTCCAGACATAATTTTTTTTAGTAAAGGGGGTATATTAGGTCCGCGTCTTCCCTAACACCGAAGGTTTCACACAAAAATTCTCCCTATATCTAACTTCAATTAGACTATGCACTCAAATCATTTTTGATTGTGTCTTTAATCGCCAAAATTATTATCCTCCTGCCAACAAAACAAGTGTTGACAGCAACAACGACTATTTTGCCCTACAATTCAATTTACTCAAAGCCCCCTTGATTTACTTAAAAATCAAGAAACAGATTTACAAATTTAATAAGCCTCTAATAAAAACATACCCTTCTCTCTTTGCTTTCGGGAGCGAGGTCAATCCCTCATCATAGACAATGACTCGAGGCCTCCTTTTACGTTTCTGATGTCGTCCAGCGTTTTACTAACGACAGATTCTGAAATGACTCTGTCTCTTTGCCATCCGCTACGACAACCAGACTTTTCCTACTATACTTTATGTTCCTAATTTTCAAATTGCCCTAAAAGGTGACCAGAAATTCCTTTCTAATTTCCTTAGCTGTTTTTGTGGAGTTTTCTTTCCTGTTTATGAATATGACTTCTGGCTGTTACAAACCGACCTCTTCGCCGATGCTTCCCTAAGTAAATTTTGTAAGCTAAACTAATCTATCTACTTACTCTCTGACTACTACTTTGTCGTGAAAGGCACAAATGTGACAACTGTCCGCAGCGAGATACGAGCAGCCAGAGGCCTGATTATCCTTATGTCACATTTTTTACCTGTTAGCCGCTGTTGGATAGTTTACGCAAGTGCAAGCAATTACGAAAACACCGATTTCGGTTTCCGCTCTGAAATGAGCGTATGCAGGACTATTCGCTTTACTCCTTCTAAGGCGATTAGTTATTAGGGTAAGCCTAGGTACAACTCGCCGCCCCACCTTGGTGAACCATCGCTCGTTGCGGGTAATTACACCAGCCGTCGTTACCACTTCTTCGCCACGTGCCTTGTAAAATAAAAACTCGACCTCTTTACTAGGCCCTCTCTGAAGTAGATGTATTAATAAATCAAACACCAGATACCAAGAAGGAACTCGGCGAAAACGGACAAATAATGAACGAAAAAATGTGTATATGTAATTTAGTAGGCGCACAAGGAAGTCATGTGGTGTCCACATCATTTTTTTATTATTTTTATTTAGAAAATATCACTTGACACAATTTGTTGTTAATAATCACTTATTGTTTATTATTACCAATATTATAGCATTGATATTTTCTGCGTTATGAATGGAAAATGCAATAAAATTGATCATGCAGCGCGTTTTATTGTTAACACGATTTTTCCATTGTTCCAAATTTGATAGCTTATAACTCAGGCGTTAACAGATCAACGGCGTTGGTCTGTTAACTCCGTTTTTTCAATACGAAGGTGGAGGTCTTCACGTCCACCTTCGAAATTAAAAAAATTAATTTTTTTTTCATTATGGCGGAAAAAATAAAAACCCACCATAATGGAGATTTTTTAACTGTGATGAACCCCATTTCTTGCTCACTCCAAAGACCTCTCAGGTATGCAGCGTAAATTGTTTCCATACTTAAATATCACTCTGTATATAACACTTATAACTGCATTTCAAATGCTCTTTCAATCTTGTACAAGAACCGTAATAATGATCCACAATGTGTGCGTGCGCGCTTTTTTTCGAACTATAATTTTTTTTTTAAGGACTCGATGATTATAATTTCTCTTTGCTTCCGTCGCTCCAGTTTAGCGAATGTACTAGCTACAGAGTCGTGCCTATGGCACGTCCTCCAAACGGGTTACGTCTCGGAATTGGATTATTAGGTGTCAAAAATTGACTACCTCTTGTGTAAATATATATTTTTTTGAATAATGAAAGTTAAATAAGAAATTTAACTCTAGAAATTGATACTAACGAATCGCGATTTTCCGGTAGTGATCAGTAGATTCCCGGTGCCTACGTTTTGGGTTATTACTTTATGAACAAAAACAATCACATAAATAAATAAAAAATTGTAAAAAAATATTTAAAACCACCACTCATAAATTAAACGTACTAAAATATAAAAAAATAATTTTAGGACGGTATCTAAGAATGGATTTGACAAGACTAAATTTAATTTTGTTGTCAATTTTTTCTTATGCGTGTTTGAATCCCACTCTTTAGGCCAATCATCACGCATAAGAAAAAATGGTCAAAAACATCAAATTTTGAATCTGAAGGTATGACTCACATAATTTTATATATCACCATTAAAGGTTGTCAAATTCATTCTGAGATACCGTCCTAAAATTATTTTTTACATTTTAGTGCGTTTAATTTAAGAGTGGTATTTTAAAATATTTATTATTTTCTACTTCTTAGTCTTTATAAGTTTATACTTTACAGCTTCGCTAGCGCACAGGTTTGAGCGTATTTAGCGAAAGATCGGATTTTTACTATTACGTCGGATGAGTGCAATCAAAACATAGGGCTAAACGAATTAATTTCCGGATAACCAAGATGCGGTCGATCAAGAGTGTACCCGATGAGTAAACAGTTAGCGCTTGACCTGCTGATACTTACGCCGTTTGAATCGTAAAAATCGGACGAGCGGTTGCCGAGATATTACGGTGGCACCCATCGCACCCCCTCCCCAATTTCCGAACGGCGCTTGAAAATATTATCATCTGACGGGAACCACTGAGAACGAATAGGGTTGAGACAATTTTTCAGAGCGCTAGGACTGACCGTTTTCGAGATATTTGCGATTTTCTTCCGAAAATTCAGATCTGGTAAAAAAGTACTAAATTTTTCCAAAACTTCTTCTATATATATGCGATTTATAATAATATAACAAGTATACACCTGACCACCACGAGACATGTACTAACGATTCGAGATTTTCCGCTAGTGATCGGTATTTCCGGGTAAGATAAGCGGGACACACAGACTCACATACAAATGCTTTTTACTATGATAGCAGAGATTAAACAATAAATGTTATTGTTTGATCTTTAATCGATTAAAGATACTCTGTTCCTAATTGAGTACATATAATAACGATTTAAATAAACTTTCATTTATCTAAAACATCGACCTAGATGAGCTCGATTATAGATTGTTTGTACAGATCATAGTACTTGATAATAGTTAAAGCACTCAACATAACCAAAAAAATCCCAAAAGCAAAATAATCATGGCTCAGCAGACATTTTAAGCGATTGGGTAGTGATAGCCTCCTCCCTCTTGTAAAACTGTAAGACCGATGATTAATCATATAAAATTGTTCATCATAACAAAAATTATACATTTAACTAAAAAATTATTTTGTGGGCAAAACAATTCTGTACTGTGTTGTAACAAAATAAATTTTTATTTTTCAACTTGTCTGAGGTTTTTGGAATTATTAAGGCCTCCAGTTGTCTTGAAAATAAGTACTGAAAGCAGTTTAATTTTTGTAACAAATTTGAAAATTAAAGGGTAGAAATGCCAACCTCCATCACAGAGGAATATTGTCTCGACCTCTCATCTGAAAGTTTCCACTGAAAGAATCCTGATCAGTTCTTATATGCTACAAAAACTTTCACCACATTCCCAAGCTTTGGCTTTGAGCATATGCAGAGAATTAATTTTATGGAAAAAATTGAAAATCTAGAAATTAGCTTAAGTTTTATTAAAATATTATCTTAATTTTATCAAGTTGTGTTCATATTAATCTGAAGCATGATGAGGAATTCGTACATGTACAAATTCATTTCATGAATTCCAGTTTGTAGAATTTAGGGTTGTAAAAAATGTCTCAAAAACAGCAGATACGTTACTCATCAGATCCAATGTTTTTTAAAATAAAATGTTTTAATCCAATCATTATATGAGAGGTGAATCAAAAAATAAGTTACACCCTTGCTGTGTTCTTGAACTTAAGTTGTTGTGGAGTTAGAATTTGCCGACAACCACAAACATCAACATTTTATGTCTGCTCTTTCTTTTCTTCAATGTTACTCCAGGACTAGTGCACAGCTTTTGAAACAAATTATCACAGGGGATGAGAATTGGGTGCTTCATTACACTCAGAGACTAATTGAGTATCACATGAATAGAGTCACAAAAATTCACAGCAGCCAACAAAAGTGAAAACATCCCCACTTGTTCGATAGGTTATTGCTGACAGACTTTTTTGATTTTAAGGGAGTTGTTTACAGTGAATTTATGTTCCGTGGAACAACAATCGATGCCGAATCTTACTCTGAGATTTAAAAAAAATTGCGTAAAGCCATTAATGATCAAAGACCTGGAAGATTGAGCGATGGAGTCGTTTTTCTTCACAACACTACTCCTCCCTCATTAAGCTCATGTGAAAAAGGAGTTACTGCAAAAGTTCAAGTGGGAAGTGTAGTTTCATCCGCCTTTCAGCCCTGACCTAGCACCCTGCGACTACCAACTATTTGGTCCTCTCAAGTGAGACCTGGGAGGAGAGCATTTTGCTAAAGATGATGAACTGAAGGAAGCGGTCCTTAACTGATTGAAGGAAATTGGATGAAATTTTTGAGAGTGGAATTGAAAAACTTGTCACAAGGTATGAAAAGTGTTTAGAAAAACTAGGTGGTTATTTAAAAAAATAAATAAAAATATGCAGTTTTTTGTTCAATAAAAAAAAAATTGTCTTATAAATATGTTTCATAAAGGGGGTGTAACTTACGTTCTGACATCCCTTGTAGTTACGTGCCATATAAAATGCAAGATTACATAATACAAAAGAATGAAGTACATTAAACAGATTATAAAATCAAAATGTATCAACAAAGAGATCGATGCTGCCATCTTGTAGCTTCATTCTTCTACTACTATCATTCCAAAATTTGCTGACCTGTACTTTCTCATTTTCTGTCAGTGACCATTGTTCAGGAGTTGAGAATACCTGCTATAGTAATGAGTCTAAAATAATATCCAGTGGTTGAATCTTTAACAGTAGAAAGGATAAAAGATCTTAGAGAACAAACTGTTGATCAAATTACACTGTAAATGGACAATAAAATTTTGTGCATCAGAAGCTGGTAAAGCGAATGTTGAGGATGAATCTCACAGTGGATGACCAGTTTCTGGGACTGATGAGAAGCACCATAAGAAGGTGGATGAATGAATTCAAAACGATGAATCAAAAATTCAATGCAAAAAAATTCTTGACAGTGTTCTGGGATTTCAAAGATCTGGACAACTTGAAAGCTGGGTCGGCTAAATTGTTGTGCAATACTAAAAATAATGTGCAATATTAAAATAGTTTAAGAGAAGTGTGTGTTCCACAATCCACAAAGTTGATAATTCTGAAACACATAATGCACAACCTTAAACATATGCAACCGCCGACCCCCTTGTGAAGTTGAAATTTGATCCTTTTCAACACCTTCCAAACTCATTAGATTCAGCACCTTGCAATCTTTACTTCTTTCCACAATTAAAGAGAAATATTAAGGGTATTAATTTCACCATAGATGATAAACTGGTTGCAATGTGGTCATGGATCAAGAAAAGACAATCAGCATTCTTCAATGACGGAATGAGAAAACCTTCACTGTTGGAATAAATGTGTAGCTATAAATTGTGACTACATAGAAAATAAATGAAATAAATGCAAATAAAATTTACTTTTATGTCATATTTGTTTAATCTATCTCTTTTCATTTGTGAGTTATGAATGACTGTATTAAAATTTCAGTCACCTCTGTAAATGATTTTTTGTGTTAAAAACAACATACTAAAATTGTTCCTGTACTAATTATCAATTCAACATAAAAGAAGTACCTCAGTTTTACATTACAGGAGATTGGCAAAAGTTAGAAGGTCTTATTACCCTATTTTAGGACAAATAAAATTATAAGTATATAAAGAATGAGTTTTACATTAAATTTATTGAGCAATCTTGTTTTGGCTGATAATAAGAAAAACACATCAAAAAATGATAAAATAGAGTTAGAACAAGGATGGAGAGAAATTTTGACACAACAAGAAGAAATAGAATAACCAAGGGTTATTGATGAAAATATTATAAATAGATACTGTTTTAAAAAACTCTGGTTTTTATTTAACTGTACAATAAATAAAATAAAAAATGTAACAAAATATTGCTACAATTAATAATACAGGAGTTACAATCCATCTTGTTTTCATTATGATGATTGAAATTCAAGTGTCCAATTAATGGATTCATGCAATATTTGCATCTTAGCTTGAATAGCTATTTTGCGATATGTTTTTAGATTTTTAATAATATTATCTTTTGACACAACAGTTTGGAATTCACCAGCACAGGAACAGAAGTCTTTCATATAATTGTTTTTTATCTAGAAAATAAAACAAAAAATAAAAATTAAAAAATATAGATACCATTAATTCATTTTCTTATAAAAGAAGCAGCATGAGATAGTAAGTAGATTGTATAAAACAGCACAAAAGTTGCTCACATCACAACCCATGGCGATTTAAATTTTATGTCCCAATAAACAATATAACTAGATTCAAATATATCATAGATTTGAAGGCGTGTCAAAACTTATCTACACTTTTATACCATAATACAACTTCAAGGTTGTCATATTACCTTCTGCGCACGCATGTTTAGACTTTGTACGACTGCAGTCACGTGTGCAATATTTGATCCTTATCACTAAATTTGCCTTTCTGCTATTACAGAGTAAACTTGTCCGGTCCACTAGCAATTTGCAACAGGGAGGAACAACAGCAGTAATCTTGATTTTTCTAGTCAGAGGGTCTAGATAAAAGGGGTCTAGTCAGAGGAATGAAAGAGGCTGAAATTCATCATACACCTTTATCACAATACGAGGGCAATGCTTTATCTTTTTTATTCACAGTTTTATCATGGAACGGGAAGTTTATAAATGCCTGGACAAGTGTTACGCACAAAGAGGGAGCAGCATGCTCATCAAATTCCAAGATGGACGACAAGATTATGTAAGCTTGAGAGATGGTTTTGATGAAAAGATGAGTTACCATTGATGAGGTAGCGTCTTCTTTGAACATCAGTCATGGTTCTGTAATTAAATCATCCACAATGAGTTTGGCTTCTGTAAAGTCTGTGTGCGATGAATACCAAAGATACAACCTGCACACCATTCAAACCATAAAGTTGAATTTTGAAGTACTGAAACAACTTCCCTGCAGCCAAGATGTTGCTCCTTCCGACTTTCATTTGTTTAGGCTGCTCAAGGATGCTTTTGTGAGGTTGACAATTTTCCATAGACTTAGATGTTTTGTCATGAAGTGGTTTTGTGACAAACTGAAAACCTTCTTCTTAGAAGGAATATACAAAACTTGTGAGCTGCTGAACCATGTACATTAATAAGAGAGGTGACTACATAGAAAAATGATGTACAAGGTTTGATAAAAAAATATGCGGAATTTTAGTTTTTCAAAAAAATCTTTATTATTCATCAATATTGATTTCATCACCTTCGGAATATTTCTCAGATATATACTTTTATACCAGTGCTTTTTCCAATCTTAGAAGCAATTCTGGAATGCAAGTTCTGGTTTCTTCAATGTTGGCATCTTTTGTGATTCTTTTCAGCTTAAGGTACAGGAATAAGTCACGCATAGTATGTCCAATGAATACAGAGGCTGAGGTATCATAACAATGTTGTTTTTGGCCAAAAATTCATGAGAAAGCAGTGAATTGTGAGAAGGTGTATTTATTTCATGGTGCAATTCCATGAATTGTTATGAAACAATTTGTGCCATTTGCACCACTCATAAATACTTGTTTTATTCGTAGAAGAATCACCAAAAGCAATGTTCAAAATTTCCAATGTGGTGCTGCATTTTATTCTATTCTTAAAGCAATATCTAAGCTAATTCTTTGCTCCATTTTCCCCACAATTTAAAAATCGTCTACCAAAGCGAAACACATATAACTATTTTAACAGCTAACAAAAAACTAAGCATCCATTACGCGCTATCAATGTAAATATGTTAGAGGCAAGGGTACCAATAAAAAAAAAAATTGTGACAGTTGGAGTTTAACAGCCTGGGAGATTTAAAAGTTTCACAGATTTCTTGATTAAACCTTGTACATGTTGAACCTCTCTACCTTTGTGAAAATAAATTTCAGAACAAAAAGTGGAGATTATTTTTGACTCGTCCTCAAAGTATAATTAATTCACTCAGAATAATAAAGAAATAAATTAGAAACTCATTATAAGCGGGAAGTTATTATTTTTATCCCTTAATTACTCATATTTCATAGTGTTAACATGTTGTTTTGTTTTTTGTAAATAGATAAATACAGATTTAAACTTTTTTTCACCTGTGAACATTTTTTACACTGAAAATCTTGCATTAAGTAAGCCATTAGTTTTCTCTGTACCACATCTAACAAAAGAGCTTCAATTTCAGAGTTATTGTATGGTACTTCACATGAAGGACATGGCCAAACACACCTGAAATCAAGAACAATGTACATAACAATAAATTTATTATTATACATAATCATGAATTGGTAGAAAAAGTTTAGTTCACATATTTTTATGAAGGAAAAGGATATTTTTCTAAGTACAAGGCTAAACTGGAGTGTCCAGTGTTCACTAATATTGAAGTTTCTTCTTTTTAATGCAAAGCATCTTAAACACATAAAAGTAGCATAAACCCCACCTCCATTTTTTTATGATTATAAATTCTAGGAAGATAAAATGAAAAAAGAAATACGTCCGCCTTGTTTGCAAAATAAACCTGCAAAAATTTCTTGAAAACTATTCAAACAATTTTTTATGAATAAAAATCCAAATCTTTTTTACATAGCTCTCATCAATTTCTACCAATTCAATCTCTTAAATTTGAGCGAGTTAATGGTGAAAGGAAGCCAAACAAGAATATAGAAAGAGAAAAAGAATTAATTAGTAGAAATAACAAATTTGTGTTCCTATTTAACAGAGTAAATTACTCATTATCACAAACTGATTCAAGTGTAGAAAATTATATGTAACATTATGAAGTAAAAACATGAATAGAACAAAATGAGTTTGTCAACATGCAAGTTCCAACTGGAAACCTAAGAATACTTATCTACTTACCGTTTTCACTAAATAATTGTTCACTTAGTCCGGTTCCTCCAATTCTGTTTGAGATCTAATGTCGATTCAATAACATCGTGCTGACAAATAATCTCTGTATGTTTCACATTGTACTTCAAATACTCATATAAAACATGGAAGGCATCATCCAATATTCCACATTGTGGACACTTCCAGAAGCATTTCCTTTCAGCATACTCGGCCCATTGCTCAACAGGCACTTTCTGCTCTTATAGCTGAGTTTGTAGAAAAAAGAGGAACAGTTCTGGGTCCTCATGTGGCAGACTGCTGAAGGTTGCCGTCATCACTGGCATAAATACAATGTGACAGTGGTAGCCCTCAGGGCCCCGCAGTGTCGGGTCGGTGTTGGTCGCTCCCACCATCATGGTCAAAGCGGTTCCCCACATGTGATCCCATGCTGGGCCGCCCATGGTGTTCTGATGGAGATATTGGGACCCACTGAGAGGTCCCACATTGAGCCAGCCAGGGAACTTCTTTCTTCTTCCATCTTTCCATGTGGTGGTCGGGAATGAATTGAAACTTTGCTCTTTTATACGTGCTGCAAATGGTGGGGCTGCTGTGGTAGGAGAGGTACTCAGTCAGCTAGGTTAGTGGGGAGTGGTGCTTGTGCCGGTGTGTATGTATACTGTGCTCCTGCTGACATCTGCGCTGTTAGCATTGTGCTCACCAATATGAAGCTTGGCAGGTATGTGGCAACAATAAATATATATATATATATATATATATATATATATATATATCAAGGGTCAAGAAGTTGTAAGAAAGTATGTGCAAGTTATTATGATTATTACAATGGGGGTGAGACAAGGTTGCCCTTAGTCTCTCGTTCTTTTTAAAATTTTTATAAATTATATTCTTAAAAATTGAATAACGAAATGCTTTAAGATGGAGATTCAAGTTGAGGATGATGAGACCCACGTGATACATAATATATAACTCAGAAGTTAACTGAGGAGTTTGACAAGTGGGGATTTGATATAACTATCAACACAATCATGGTCACTGGAGGTGAGGGGAAGGAGATTAGTACAGAGAAAGGGGGTGATAAAGATGGTTCAAGAATATCTTGGTACGATTTTGACATCTGATGGGAGACAATATCTTGGATAAGGTTGGTAAAGATCACTAAATTTTGCACCCAGTTTTGTGGCTTGATCAAATATCAAAAACCACCAAGAGGATATTAAGTTCCTTTGTTGAAAGTACATCCACTTACGGAGCAGAATTGGACTCTCCAGACCTGACTGAAAAGTAGAGTGATGACAATGGAGATGTATTTTTGGAAGAGTTGTCAGCTGACCATTCAGGATCGAGTTTCAAATGATATCTTGGGGAGGATAGAGAGGACAGTTTGGTTAGCTGTCCAGTCATTTTTTTACAAATTTGAATACTGGTGTTGGGTTTCAATTAACCACACATCTCAGGAATGGAGTTGACCTGAGACTTTACAAGAACACACTTCATTTACATTCATACATCTCATCCTCATTCATCCTCTGAAGTAATACCTTATGGTGGTTCCGGAGGCTACAAAAAAAAAAGAAAGTTTTGCTGGCTGACAAAATTGAAGAACGACAATTCACCAGGTATAATCATGTGAGAAAAATGGGCAAAAGTAGAATACCTTGGTAATTGTGGTCATGGATTCCAGCTAGAAAAAGGGAAAGGGGACATCCCAGGCGAGAATATATGAATGGAATTGTGGAGATCATGGACGATGATGTGTTTGACAGAGGAAAATGGTGTTCTGGAGGTTGTGATAAAGAGAAATATGAATGGATCTTAGAGTGGTTTATCATAATAATGGCATTTATGGTAATAATGGCATAAAAGCACGCTTTTATTGTATTTTTTATTTTTTAGTTGGTCAGTCTAACTGAATTGTAAGATCAGTATTTGTTATGAAAGCTAGATCAACTTAATAAAAAGCCAAAGAAAATCATACTAGCATTTATTTCTTCTACACAACTTCATTCTTACACCTCCACAAGGGACTTGACACTTCCTTAAAAAGTATTTTAAAAGTTTATTAATATTTTAGTGCTTAGTTTTAAAACCTAATTTCATTGTATTGCATTGTATTATGTTTTGATAAAATAAAATTATTAACAAACTAATATTAAATATATAAATTTAAAAAAATAAAATAAAATTTATAACATCACAATACTTACACATCATTTACAATTGTTTTATATGGATCTCTATTAAGATCAAGATCTCGACAATCATTACAATTACTACAAATTACTTCTGGAAGTACACATGATGGAAAACAATCATGCCATTGACCATCTTCACTAAATTCTCCCACATTTAATAACCATAATAGATTCGCTTGTAACTTTTCTACTTCCTCGCTAATGCTGGAGTCTAGATGAAGTACCTGTTCAAACATCATCTTTTTTAGGTTTTTATTTTATACTTTTTACAAATCATAAAAGATAAGCAAATTATTTTGTCAACAAAGCACATAGCTTTATATATATATATATATATATATCAAAGATGCTGAGTATTACATTTGTTAAAATTTATTTTCTTTCTTCTTTTCTTTATTCAATGTAAATAAATTGTCACGTTCCTCTTATTCACTAAATAAAGATAGTATGTTATGTTAGCTTATTAAATCAGCTGATGTTACATGCTATTCTAATTAATTTAAATATATTGTTCAGTTTTTATCTTTGTTAATAATCAATACACATAAATGTGACTAGTGGATCTAATTGCTAAACATACATTATTAAAATAAATCTAAACTGAAATAATATAAAATAACTGTAATGAAGTTTATAAAAAATTATGTTATCTAAAGTGAACAAAATTTAATTAACCACACATTTCAGGAATGGTCAACCTGAGACTGTACAAGACTATACATTTCATTCATACATATCATCCTCTTAAGTAATACCTTACGATGGTTCTGGAGGCCAAACAGACAAAGAAAGAAAGTGAACAAGTGCATTTATTGGATGTTTGAATCATCCCAATTAATAATGTAGCATAGTTAATATGACTTAGGCACTGCACTGAGGCTGTGATTATTGTACATTACATTTTGGTTCTCTGGACTGGATGTAAAAATGGACTGGACGTGGCGTAAGTGGTAGTGTCTCGGCCTTTCTTCCTAACGCTGGACCCAGAGGTTGAAAAAAAAGTCAAGTTAAGAAATGTTTGATTTGCACAGCAAATATGATGCTATACAAACAATTAGAAATGGACTTTGATGATGATGATGCTTTGTCTTTAGATTGGGTACATGTCTAGGAAGATTTGTGCAACATAGAATGCAATTTGCAAAATTTAATAAATAATAATCATAGAGTAACTACTCAAGAAGTTACTGTAGACACAACAATTAAACAATTATTAATTTACCATTGTTTAAAGGTGACATTCTTGAATGACAACATTACTTTAATGTATTCAATGATTTAATACACACTCAAAAGGATTAACTAATCTTCAAAAACTACATTACCTACATTCATCTCTGAGAGACGACGCTTTAGCTATTATTAAAAACCTACTAATGACCAATGAAAACTATAAAACTGTTTAGAATTATTGAAAAAATGATTTGACAATAAATTTTATGATTACATATTTTAATGCCGACCCCGTATATTAAAGATAGACACTATAAAAAGAGAATCATTAGATCTTTTATCTAAATTCATCAATGATATTTCTTCATTTATGAATTCACTTGAAGCAATGCAACTTCCTGTTACCATATTAGTTTAGTGTAGTTCAATTTTTAACAGCAAAACTACAGTACAACACTGTCAGATTATGGAAGGAAAGGTTATCAAACAAGGATTGTCCAAACTTTCAAGAGTTCTTAGAATTTCTTGAAATCAGACGATACATTCTTGAAAATATCAACCTAGATACTTCAAACTTACAATTCAATATAGGAAATAATCTTAAAGGCCAACATTACATTCAAATCTTATCACAAATACTTTACTTCAAACTAACAAGATTCATAAGCAAAATAATGTCAGCTGTTATTCAAGATTTCACTTTAAACTGTCTATTCTGCAATTTGAATCACCAGTTACAATCTTGTACAGGGTTTCTAATTCTATCTATTAATGAATGAAAATTATTTTTAGAACAATAATTCTTGTTTCATTTGCTTTCGTAAAGGTTATTCTACCAATGAATGTTATTCAATGAACTTATGTAATATCATAAAAGGCACAATACACTTGTTCTTACTGATAAAATCAATGATTCTAAATTAGGCAGTAATAAATCTGGAAATAATAATTATTGTGCACAATCAAACAAAAATGTAATTCTGTTTACTGCTGTATTTAATATCGATGGCATTTTTGTAATACTGATTTATTTAGAATCTTATTATTCAGGCAGTCAATCAAATTTTTGCACATATGAGTTTGCTCGGAAGCTAGGACTTAAACTCAATAGAGGATTTGCCTATTTCAGGCATAAATAATGCATTAACTAATCTTTATTACGGTGCAGTACTTACATTGCAGTCATGATATGTTTAGTTTAATTTTTGCCAATCCAAAAATTATAAGATAATTAAATATTAAAAAAGTAATTCACTCACTCGACAAACTGCTTTTGTGAATTCCAGAGCTGGCTTAACTGATTTTTTTTCAATCCCATCATCAACTTCCACTGATGGATATTTCCAATTTAATTTTTGTGTAATTCTGAAATAACAAAATAAAAATATAAACTTGTAAGAAACAAGCAGTAAAGCTGGTAACTTCTATACCAGTATAAACACATGTAACTGACACCAAATTTGGTAATAAAGGTTATTGTATTAAGCTGGTAAACAATTTTATTTAGATTGCTTGGCTCCACATTTGGTCATTCTTCATTCTGATTTCTAGTAAGAATTTGGCGTTTTATTTTTTATTATTTTTTTTGTAGGATCATAAATAAAGGTCTACTATAGTTTGACAGGTCTACTATAGTTTAAGTTGTTTAAAAATTAATTAAATTAATATCACTCATTGAAACATCCATATATATTCTAAGTCACGATTAAACTTAATAATTACAAAATCATAAATTCACTTATTTATGATTTTTTAAGGGCCAAAAACCTTTTTGTATTTTATGGTACCAATGAGATGTAAGAAAAATAATTTTTTAAATTAGAAAAACATAGATGCACAAAGGGGATGAGGTAGTTTTGCAATACGACATTATTTTTTATAATTTTTAAAAATAATTTCCACTACACATTATACATTTCTCCATCCTTTGAAATCAGTCTTCAAAGAAACTCTGTCAAGTTTAATGGCAGATCTCAGCACATTCACTATCTCAAGTCCTTAGGGTCATCATTGCTTGTGAAATATTTTCCTTTCAGTCTGTTCTTTACCTGGGGAACAGGAAGTCACAAGAAGCGAGGTCAGGATGGTAGAGAGGGGCTCTTAATAGTTTTATTACAGTGCTGGCCAAATACTCAAAGCAAACTTTGTAGTGGAGGGCTGGAGCATTGCCGTGCTGAAGAAACAATGCATGTCTCCAGCCTTGAGTTCAGATGCTGCTTCTTGAGAGCGTCAACAATTTTAGGCAGGTATTCCTCGGTACTAATTCCCTGTAAATGTCTTTTGTTTCCAACACAACTTGCTCAAAAACTCCTCACAGTAAAAAATACAGCCACCATTCTCTTCTTCACTGATCTGGATTTTTGAGTAGCCACTGGATCTCTTCATTTTCGAACAATCACACTTTGTTCAGCCTTGGTCAGTACGTCATAATAGTACAAGCAAGATTCATCAACAATACTGTTCACATAGGGTGATTTTCCAATTTTAACCTTTTTCAGTATTTTATGGCACCGTGAAACACGATATGCCATCTGATTGTTGGTCAACTTATACAGCACCCAAAAGGTACAAAGCTTTCTAACTTGAGAGTGATCTTGCAGAACAACATGAAGTGCTGGTGCATTACTGCCCAAGGACACCTCTAGAGGTAGGTCACATGCCTGTCTGCCTCAAACATTTTTTATACTGTAGCAATGTTTCTCTTAGTTGCAGATGAAGGTAGTCGACCTGACCTTGATATCCTCAAGGCCAACATACCTTCTTTCAAACTCTCAGAACCACCTAAATATTGTTGTATGATGAGGACAGTCTTCTCCAAGCACAGGAGCCATTTCTCCTAAAAACTGATCAACAGTTAACCCACGTGCAAAATTGTCTTGTATTCAATTTTCAATCCCGATATCACTACCTCTTTTCAGTAAAAAAGCTAATGACAAAGAGAGTGACTAGAGCAGCTTCAGTACAGGTTGGGACCTGTCTAAACACATACTAACCTGCAATTGCCTGTGACGTTTTGTTAAGTTGTACTGCAAACTTTCCTAGTGCCCTTTGGGTTATCATATACAGTAGAGTTCAGCCATGTGTAAATATGAATGGACAAGCAGTGTGATGCGATTGGAGCTAGTACACAGTTACTACTAATGCTTTTCAGCATTACTAATACCAATACCATCCTTCTGTGAGAACATGCAAGGGGCACATTTACTAAATAAGAATATGGGCTTTACTGTCTGTAGACTAGAGTAAAATTTGACAAGAGTAATAGTACACAAACTGGTAAGACAAAAATTGAGAAACTACATTAGATGGAGAACAAAACTGCTCTATGTACATGCAGTTCCCTTGCATATTTTGTTACAATCTAAAGATTGTATATCTCTACTTGATAATTAAAGTTTATGTTCTTTTCATCCCTCTTTAGTGCTTCATTTTTCCTTTCAAATGTACCCATAAGCATAAGAACCTTTAGACACATAAATTAACTACATGGTCTTCACACTAGGCAGCGAGTAAAAAAGTGTGGCAACTTAAAAAATGCATTACTATTATTCAATTTTAGTTAGTCAAAAGTAGAAGTTTCATAAAAATTTGAAGACAAAGTTTGGGTTTTATTACAGTGACTAAGAACATAGAGTTGATAATTCTACTGGCAAGAAAGCGCATATCGAATGCCTATCTTTTTATTGGGAAGGAGAGACTCATGTAAATTTTGAGGATGTTTGGCAGACCAGTAATGATTAGCTTGGTTGTATACACAGATAAAAAAGTAAAACTATGCCTCATTCATTAAACACACCATCAGAGCGAGTTATCAATCATAATGTTTTTAAGAAATCACAATATTTCCGTTTTGTCAGTTATTAAGAAAAGCCTGAAACATTAAATGGGAGATTTCAAACTAAGGACCTAAGAATGCAATGAAGATTCATCAGTCTGACAGGATTTTCTGCAATATGAATGCAGCTCATGATTAAATTTAACCAGAACAGAATCAACTACAGGCTTGTCATTTTTTTAACAATTAAACAATACTCTGAACAGATACTAGAATAGGGATTTGTCTATGACAAATTTTACTATTGTTATGCAGATCAGTACTAATACATCTTATGAGCATGGATATCCTTTGCATTAAGGATATGTTTAAGTACATATATTCTTTCATTCAAAGAATCAACTAACTGATTGTTGATTATCCTCAGTCTAAGCGATTTAAAGATAGTGTTACTGTCAGCTAGAATGTGTCCTTTCATTTGAACAAGTAAAACTAGTCCTCTAATGATGATTCACTTGGTATTATGTAATGTTAACTCAGATTAATCAAACATAAATTTCACTTACTTAAATAACTTTGGAGCCAGTTGTTCAGTTATTAGATTTTTAGCAAATTCTGGGGCATTATCATGAATACCAATCCCAAACCCTCTCGATTGAGTTTGTGCATCTGATCCTAAAATACCACTAAGACGCATTTTAGGTGTATTACTAACTGATTCATTTTCTTTTAAAAATTTATATATTGCACATATGTATCCAACAACAACAGTAAAAAATTCAGATTTAATCATTTCCATGCTATCTGGTAGATGGTCCATTAAATTCCACATCATAACGATGTCAGGCTGAAATTAAAATATGTAATGGATGAGAAAATAAAAAAATTACAGTTACACAAAAATGAAAATTTGAAATAAATATATGTATATAATTTTAAAAATAATACAAAAACTGAATGATTTTTAATTAAAAAAAGATATGATAAAGAGTTTTTTTATGAGAAGCAATTAAAGAATGCAATGCCTAATTGATATATGGTGAGTCAGTAATTATTTGCGATGTAATTGCATTTGTGATTCTGTAGGCAAAACTATTTTTCCAAGCAATGCTAAATGTTCTCTGCCTAACTCTTCTGGACCAGAAGTGTTTAGTAATAGCTGCTCCACTTCCAATTTATAATAAAGAAAAGCAGTGTTCGGCAATTTGCTTTTTGTTGTCAGCATTTTGCTGAAATCTACTGAAGAATTTTTGCTCAATATGGGAACCGTTTTACTACAACAAAATGTACATGAATGGACTCGAAAATTAAAAAAAAAAAGAAGAAAGTTATACAAGTGTTACACATGAGGGAGTCTGACATCAACTATCTGTAGCTATAACTTGTCATAACAATGGTAGCAAACATGTCATGATGTTCTGAGACAAACAAGTGACTGTTAATGGAGTGGCAAAGAATGTACACAAAAATCATGATTTTGCCAATGAAACTGATCACAACAGACTTAATTCTCATAAATTTTGCCCAAGTTGGATCTCAAAATGAATCTCAATGTATAAAAAATGTGCTTTGACATCTGTCAGCAAAATCTAGTGTTTCATCATTAGTGATGAAATATGGGTCTACCATTTCAAAATGGAGAATAAATAGCAGAATATGGAATAGAAACATCTATAACTGATTACCAGGTAAAGTTCAAAAGTGAACAGGAAAAATGATGTTAACAATGCTCATTAAAGTGAAATGCTTAAAGAAGCTGAATGAAGCCAGCAATTTGATGATAACTTAAGGAAATCCGTTGAAAGGTATTTGATTTGTTGCATGATAATTCCAATTTGCTACCCACACAACTGAAATCCTCCAGAAATTCAAGTATGAGATATAGACTCACTCTTCACATACCCATCTAGCTACTTCAAACTATCATATATGTGATCCACTTAAAGATGAATTAACCTTTTAATCCCTAGGTATTTCAGAGAGAACTGTGGCTACAGCCTGAGTTTTTATTTTTATTTTTCCTGTAATAATACTTGATTTTTTTTAAACATGTTATTTGCAGTAACAGCAACTGCTTTTTTAACTTAGTTAGGGCATGCATTTTATTAAATAATTATACAAGGTCACAAATAATCCAAGGCGGTGGAATCCCTAATTATAAATAAATGTTGCACTAATAAGTAAAATAGTTTTGTAGAGGTACGCTTTTTTATTTTGTGTTATGAACATAAAATAAAATTATAAACAGGCTGCTAAATATACTTACTAACAAGAAAATGTAGCCAATATAAAAGCCCCTCATGGGGCAAAATACCACATTCTAATGACAGAAAAAAAACAGCATCCACATAAAATTAAAGAATAATTTTCTATAAAAATAAAATCAACTTCCATTATTCTACTAACACAATATTTTATTTATACACTAAACTGTTCACTATTTTCAATCTGTTTATGATATATATAAATTGTAATCTGTTCCAGTATCATTACCACTAATTTCCCCTGAACCTTCAATGTCTGATTGCATTAGTGACATACAAAATTATTTCACCATCATGAATAAAATATTTAGCCATTACAACAAAAAGCAATAACTGCACGTGGAATAATATAAACATAACCTAAACGCTTCTTTTGGATAGCAAGTTGAATATGATTAAAAAAAGTAACAAAAAACACAGCCTTCGAATGTGTTATCATTTGTAAATAGAAAAGATTACCTTAAATTCACAACAGAGTGTGTTACTACTATAAACAAAATGAATGTTCATGTACAGGCGTTGTAAAGAAGAATGCAACGTACTCGTACCGGTATGTGCATTGCCATGCAGAGATAATGCAACATACTGATACGTATACTGTCATGCAGAGATATATGGGTGCCAATGTACCGGTATCTTCATAGGGATTAAAAGGTTAAGATGCTGTTTTTCAACTCTGACCAAGGAAAGAAGTGATGCAATTGTACTTTGTTGCTCAACAAAAACCAGCTTTTTCTGAGCGCATAAAAAAGCTTGTATAACAACTGAGGGTGCATTGAAAACCAAGAGGGATATGTTGAAAATTGTATCACGATAAGTTTTTATTTTATTGAAATAAAGTTTATAGCTTCATAGCAGGTAAATTATTGACTCCAAATCAGCTGATTTGGAAGTTGAGTTCCAGCATTCAAGTCCTAGTAAAGACAGTTATTTTTACACTGATTTGAATACTAGATCGTGGATACCGGTGTTCTTTGGTGGTTGGTTTCAATTAACCACACATCTCAGGAATGGTCGAACTGAGAATGTACAAGACTAAACTTCATTTACACTCTTACATATCATCTTCATTCATCCTCTGAAGTATTATCTAATCAGTAGTTACCGGAGGCTAAACAGGAAAAAGAAAAAGGTAATTATTGACTCATTTGTATGTATTTATAACAGCCTATTTCCAATTTTTTCCACTGCGCTAATTTACTTTTGTTTAAACTAATTTAAATATATTTGTTTACATAAATATGCAGTAGGTAAAATAAATGCAGTGTAATAGTAAATAACCAACACATCTTATCTGTGTTGAGCTGCTTCATCTTCTTTGCTGTATTATACATTCCATATGTATTTCTACCAATATATTACCAAGAACATTGAATAATTTTTAAAATTTCTTATATACAAATTAACTTTTAACCTTCTCCCATCAATGATCCGTGCCTGATTAGCGCTCCGCGAAAATATGTTGGTATCTGATTGCCTCCCTTCATAGTCTTATGCTACCCTCTTGTGAAAAAAATTTCAAAAAATTACAGTACATTAAAGAGATTTAACAGATTCTGACAAAAAAAAAAAAAGAACGTTACGATGGGCTATTTTTTATGCCTGTAATAACCAAAAAAATTGAAACAGTACACAAATTACGATAATTTAATTTTTTTGCGCATTTCTACTGCGTTTTTTATTAGCAAATTATTTTTTTTTTTGGTTTGTGTTTATGAAACGTAGTTTGCTGATTATAAAAATAATACTTTCAAGCAAATCGGTTGAAAATTGGGCAAAATATGATGAAAAACCCGTGTCATAAATCACAGATTAGGAACATATGTTAGTATAAGTGAAAGTAGATTCAGAAAACTACATTTTATAAAAATTCCCACCACTGAAAAGGATATTCAGACTGATAAAAAACAATTTTTACTGTATACTGTTATTCATTAAGAATCATTATGTGTTACATATTTACCGATATCATTTGTCAGAAAAGATATTTTAGACCTCAAGTAAAAGTGATGTATTTACGACCACAAATTCCTTTTTTTTTGTGTGTGTGCCGTATAACATAATTTATTATGTGTTTCAATACATCGATATGTTGCGACTAAGATAAGCTATTTTTGTAAATAATAAATAAATCCATAATCATCATAGCAATTATAATGCACAAGTTTCACACACACACACACATACACACAAGCACATTTCTGAGAAAAAAATGGTCATATTCTTTCTAGTCTAAATAAAACATTTTACATTGTATAAACGTCGTTCAAATTGTGTAATAAAATTGATTCCTTTGTGAATATAAAACAAAATAACCGACTTAGACGCCATATAAAATGATTTTGCAACAGCGTTTTAAAACTGACGCCGTACATAACCAGTTCCAAGCCTGCATGATCTGAAAAGGTTAAATTAAAATTTTATATCTTGTATAAACATTAAACACTTTGCAATTTACTAAATTATAATTTTTAATTCTACTTCAGAAGATATAAAAATATACTCTTTATACACTTCCTCCGACTATTTTTCATATGTATGCAAGCATACACACATGCACAATTTTCTTTTATAATTATAAAAATCACTGAAAAATACTTAACATTTTACAACAGAAGGAAAATCACATACATACATGCATTCAACATAAAAAACAGATTAAGTTTAACTAATACAGAGAGAGAACCACATAAGAAGACAAAACCTTACAAAGAATATCATAACTTGCTGAAATGTGAATTTACAGAAGCAATGAAAATAATAAGTACAATTGTTAGGCAATAAGTAACATTACTAAAAAGGTTAATCTGAAAATGAATTATGAAAAACCTTGGAAATCTATTGTAATACATTTTACCATTTTTATTTAATTATAGCATTTTTAATTTATTGCTCAGCTCAATGTTTTTTTAAAGTATCAACATTTTTTACGGAAGAAATTAATGACTTTCTTTCTAATTAAATGCTTTCTAATCAAATATAATTATGGTTGAATAACACAAATTAAATACACTACTTGTTTACAAATTAAAGGGATTTCCTGAGCACTTCAAGACAGGTGCAATCAACAAAAGTGAATCTACAACACAACTAAAGAAGGAATCAAATAAAAATGAATAAACAGATAATCTGAAAGCAAATTTTCACTTATAGAAATCATTTCCATTTCATTTCCTGTACACATATTCAGCAATTAACATATTAATGATTTAGTTGTGTAATATAAAGAACATAATTGCCAAAAAAAAAATTTAAATATTCAGTAAAAATAAAAATTGGGTCCAATTTGACCTCCTTCATCAATGTCTACATTAAAAATTATGCAGTATTACAAGTATAACTGAGGGTGAAATCAAAACTTTTAGTAAAAAAAAAAATTGGTCCCTTGTTGGTAACTACTCCATATAGAATTTTTAGTAACTGTAAATTGAAAAACAGCTACGTATAAGAAATTATAAAAATGTATTAGATTCTTAAGTTGTTCCCATGGGATCCTCATTTTTAAAAAGTTCATATTCAAAATTAATTTTTTTAAAACTAAAATAAAAAAAAATTGATTTTTAAGAATAGGTGCCATTTAGTTCACTTGTTTTTTGAGGCTTAAAAATTTATTTATTGCAGTGATTATTTACTTTGATAAGTTGCCCCAATTTAGTGCAGTATATTTCAACAAGGCTAAAAAAATGAATCTATAAAAAAAAATTATATCACAGGTTGGGATGTGTATAAATAATTAAATTTTTTGTTCAACTGGTTCTCAAGGTAGGAGGCAAAAACTATTTAGAAATAATGTTAAATATCCTACCATCCCTAAATCTAATTGACTTAAAACATCAAAATTTTAAATAATTTCACAAGTGTTTTCCATCATACTAAAGCTCAATTTTCTACTATAAAAAAATTCAAAATGGCGAAACTACCCTTCCCACTTATTAAAATTTAATACATCAATGCTACATATAGAGAAATTTCTTGAGAATTTTCCAAGTATTTATGTTGAGCCAGTCTGGAGATAGTAATCAAAATACAGGTTAACACACACACACACACACACACACACACACACATATATATATATATATATATAGGTCTTAAGGGGGTTCTTGAGACATCAACATGGAAAGACCCCAGTACCCAAAATTTTGGCCAACCACTAACCTTTCCTTTTATACTTATGGTGCTACAGCAGCAATACAGCTATAGCTGGGAAAGTAAAAAAAAATTAAGCTTAACCTCTATTTGTTATACAAGCAGGCATTTTTCTAAATTTTTTCTTGTTGATCTCCTTAAGAGCTGGATTCAGATAGAATATTTTATTACAATAGTTTTGTAGATAATAAGGAACTGCTTACTGAATTATTTATATACTTCTGAAGAAAAAATCCTGAAAATAAATTATTTTATAAAAAAAGACCTCTCATCATCTTTATCAATTCTTCATTTGAAGGGGTCTTTATCTATTATTACATATTTTTATAAAAACATTAAAAAATAACAGGACAAAGCTATGACAGAAAACCCCAATCATAAATTACCCAAAATGCCACATATGTAAGATATTTATTTCTTAACACCATCTAAGGTCACGGTTTCATCAGTCTTAAAGTTTTTCATATTAACATATAATACTTACTCCACTTTCACCATCATTGACTTCACTATTTTTGTTAATATCATTCTCATTTTTATCACTATCTTGATCATTTTGACCAGTTTCAGAAGATTCATCCTCATCATTTCTTTTTTGTACAAGAGCTTCTAATTGCCCCTCTCCAGCTGAATCAATATTTTTTGGTAAGTTTGCCTTTACGCCTCCATTATTCATCTGCAAAAAGTATTACACATTATATAATAATAATACTTAATTTTTTTTCTAACTAAAACTTCAATTTATAAACAAACAGGAATTTTAATTTTTTTACATATTTATTGACTAACTCTTTATGGACACCGAGTTACTATATAAAAAAAAAAAAAACAAGGTGTAGTTCAATAGTAAGGGCTAATGAGTTATAAATAACGATTGGCAACATTGATTGGTTCGTGCATGTGCAGTAGCTTTAAGTGGTGTGTTGGGCATGTAACTACCATGTTGCTGTCAGTTCATTGTTGACTTCCTCTGTGAAATAGCATGTTAAAATGAGTTCTGTAATAACAAATCTCGCCTGCTGTGAACTTTGATCAGTAACTAGATTTATGAATGCAAGGGGACATAATGCTGCTGAAATTTACCACCAATTGTGTCAAACATATGGGCCTACGATGGACGAAATGATGGGCCTATGATGACGGAAAAGTGATTCAAATGTTCAAACAAACAGAGAAGTAGCAGGTCTAGTGTCCGGACTGATGATCATATTGAATGTGTGAGTGCAAAAGTGAGAGAAAATTGTCGCTTTATGATTAGCAATCTTTCTCTAGAATTTTCAAAGACAACACTGTTGAAAATCATGACTGATACTCTTAGGCTATGCAAACTGTGTTTATAATGGATATCAGAAATTTTGACAAGTGCTCACAAAGATCACTGAATGACATCTGCATAAGCTTTTCTCATCCACTTTAACCACAAGGGGACAGATCTTTTCCATTATTGTCAGTGGTGATGAAACATGGATTTCATATGTCAGTGCTGAGACACAACAATCCATGCAATGGTGTCAGTCCAGTTCAACAAAATCAAAAAAACTCAAACAAGCCCACTCTCGACCGAAAATCATGGCAACCGTATTCTGGGACCAAAAGGGTGTGCTTTTTATTAATTTCATGGAACCTAGAACATCAATCACATCACAAGTCTATTGTGAATCACTTTCAAAACTGTTATACTATTCAAAACCAATGACAGGGAATGCTGAGATCAGGAATTGTTCTTTTTCACAATTGCACACATCTATACATGTCCGCATGCACAGTAGAAACAATTAAAAATTCGGATGGGAGATTTCTTATCATTCCTCTTACAGTTCTGATCTCGTGCCCACTGACTACCACTCTCTTCCTACACCTCAAAAACTGGTTTGCATCTCAATGATTCAAGGAAAGTAAAGAGTTGAAAATCTCATAATGGTATACTTTTCCTGTTTTAAATAGCACAATTAGTACCAGGTGAACAATGTAAAATCAAACTGCTACTGCCTGAACACAACTGTGTCTAAAATTTTATAAATGAAATGAAAATGTAAATTACAATAAATTCTGTTTTTATAGAGCAAACATGTTTTTATTTTTTGAAGTGAGCGCCCTGCGCAGCAATGCACTTTCGTGCACGACTTATCATATTGAGTCACCTTTCACAAAATGTTGTGGTCAATTTCTTGTTGAATGTTTGCCTTCATTTAATCTAGTGAGAGGATTTGATTCATAACCTGCCTCCTTCAAGGCCCAAAGGAAAAACTCACAGCAAAACCAGCATAATCTTGGAAATGCAAAGGCCATCATCCTCTGCAGGCAATTTATGCTTCTGTAAAAGCCACATAAACATGAGCTGGTGAATCATTTGATATGTGACTAGTTATTACATCTTGTTGCAAGAAGCCATATTCTTTTTCATAATTAATTAATATTGTTACACTTCTGAATTGACAGTCCAGTAAAAAAATAATGGTCCTAGATGATTACCAGAAAGAGCATACCATACACCAATTTTCTCATCATAAATTGGATGCTCATACAGCTGGTGAAGGTTTTTAGCCATTCTAACACCTGGTTGTAGTGCAAATTAACATAAACAGATAAATGAAACCATACCTCGTCTGAGGAAACACAACATCGGCCTATCTGTCCCATTGACAATGTATTTGCAATCCCTGTTGTAACAATTAAGATGTTTTGATGTCTTAAGTTGTTGCACAGTTACACAATATATGGTTTCAAATTTAAATCATGAGGAATCT
This sequence comes from Lycorma delicatula, assembly GCF_047948215.1. Taxonomy (NCBI): domain Eukaryota; kingdom Metazoa; phylum Arthropoda; class Insecta; order Hemiptera; family Fulgoridae; genus Lycorma; species Lycorma delicatula. The sequence goes on from NC_134459.1 coordinate 39,458,138, forward strand.
TACGACAAGATGTGTATTTTACATCACTTTGTGCGGTAACATATGTACAGATTTTTTCAGACCAAAATTTGAATGTTGGCTATGGCCTCTGTAGTCCTAAACAGAAGGTTACCTATTTTATTATGTGCTTAAAATGAATCCTTCTGTACACCATTTTTTAAGTAACTCATGTATGCTAATCTTTGTTGGGATACTGACATTTGAAAAATTTTCTGTGAATATTTTATGCATTTCTTGAAAGGTTCTGAATGCATTTAAGTTTTGAATATAGCAATCCTTTTCTTGACCAAATAGGGCATTTAAGAAAAACACAATTGCAAATAACGTAACTATAATGTACTGAAGCATGAACAATTATAACAGACAACAATAAACAGTAGTAGTAACATATCTGCATTTTTGTGGACTTGTATACCAATGTGTAACAGTTATTTGGCTTAATGAAAAAGGCAACGTTAAACAACTTCACTCCTCACAAGCCTGCATGGATATGTTGAGAATGACAATGCCAGTTTCAGGAATGACTTACTTGTGTCAGGTACTGGCAACTACTTTGGTTATGGCTCCTATCATATGTACAATCCATTTAGAAGGATAAATATAAATGATTTATTTATGCATTGCAATAATTATCATTTTAATGCTTGATATAAAGTATTTTATGAAGGAATTTTTCATTTTGTAAAGTTAATACAAAAAAATTTGATAACGATGTCAAAATTAGAATTGTTGAAACAGAATTTCAGTATTGCAGCACTAAAATTAGTATATAAGTACTTGTAGATTATAGTAAGATGTATTTTATTTACTTTACTAGCTGGTCAGGGCTCACTTCACTCACCTGACCATCTAGCCAGGGGGCTCCAACCCCTGAACCACACACACATTTATATCCTCATGTTTGAGAGAATGTTAGGTATTTTACAGATATTCATTAAAGAAAAAAAGATTAGTAATTTTACTTGATTATATTTCTGTTGCCATGATGACAACATTGTAATGAAGTAAAAGGATTAATATATTTACATATATATACATACACAAACACACAAATATCAAGAAGCATGGTGCTTATATACTTATTTTTATAAAATTAAAACAAAATGTATACAGCAGTTTTTTTTAAACAAAATGTAAACAAATAATAAGTATAATAAATGTTAATGTAAACAATGTACTCTTTATAGTACACAATTTATTATACAGTTGTTCAATTTTTTCTGCTAGATGGTAGCAATTCATTCAGAAAAAAATATGAGCACATACACAAAAAACACACCATGCTTTTTTATTGGAGAAATTACTTTTCTAAATAAAAAAAATTAACTTACTAATTCATTAATGTAAATTGCATTATAATAATCTAATTCTCAAAATTTACATAACTATAGTATGTTAATTAAGAACAGGCAAATTTTGATATTTTTTACAAAAAGAATGCATTAAAAAAAGTTATATAATTTATGACAACTTTTAATCTAAACAATTTTATTGTAGAAATGTATTCACTATGGGGATCCACAGTCTATAAAGGGAAGCATAGAACAAAAATTGATTGAAACAGAATAAATTTTTAATTCTAGAAGGTTTATATATATATATACATATATATAATAAAAAAAAAGAATAAATTTGAAGTTAGTAAACAAATTTTACTAACCATATCTAACCACATCAATTGTTCCCAGCAATACTGATAATTCATTTGTATACCATGAAAAATTTCCTTATTGCGTATGCTGGTAACTACATACTCCATATAACCAATGGCATCTTCTACTGTATGCTTCTTTGTGCATAAAATTATTTTATTAAAACTAGCATAAATTACAGTTGAACCTAATCGTTTAAATTCTGCTACCAACTGGAAAAAATATATCACATTAATAAATTAATAAATCAAATAATAAATTAATAATCTCTGTACAAAATAAAATACAGAAATATTTATTCTTATTTTAATACAATAAAATAATTTCCTAGAATGCATAACTTTAAATTTCTGTTAACTTCTGGAATTTCAATCGGAAAGTAAAAGAGGGATGATAATTGTAAAACCATACCATGTAGAACATAAGCAGAAGGAAAAGACATCAGCAACCATTATTACCTATTAAAAAAAAAACCCAATATAATAACCTAATCAGATCATCCCTATAAATGAAACTAAACTGAAATACAGAACAGAAATGATAGATGTCTTCAAGTTAGAAATAAACAACTCATACAAACTAATACTTCCTTACTACACCACATCTTGTTCTACTGATGGCTTTCTGACAAACACACTAAACGATATTGTAAAATCCTTCAATAAGATTCAAAAGTATAATATGACCATTTAATAATTAAAAACATAAAGACAAAAAACAATTTTAAATTATTGACAAAACCTATCTTTAAACATAAATCTAACAGACAGAACATGAGGTATAGATAACAACAAAGATAAACAGATTTCAATATTAACTGAATAATTCCAGTTAATATTAAAAAATAACAGCAGTTAAAGAACTAGGATTATGAGAAATATCACTGTAAAAAAAAAAGTTTCACTGCATAACAAAATTATAGTGGAAAATTATTCTGATACAGATAATTATTAAAATTTGATAAATAAAATAAACTAAGAAATTTAACACATTTATTGTAATTTTTGGCAACTTCTCCAGACAAAAACATAATTACTTAGTAAACTGATGGTTTAACAGAGGAAACCCAATAATTCATTATCAGTAATTTCTGTCTTTGAAAAGGATTTTGCAGTTTGATTTTTAAAGAGTTTTGGAAAAGATTCATTATTAAAAGTGCAATTTCAAAATAGTGACATGAACAATATATTCTAAATGAAAAAAACTATCTTAAATTTGGAATAAAATTTGGTTATAAAGAACAAACAAGAAAATAATAATGCCTAGAATCAACTACTGAATGAAGTGTCTTAAATCTGTGAAGATATTCATCACTATTCCAATGATATCTTATAAAAACAAAGAAAAATTGAATAAATTTCAAACAAGCTCATAAACAGCTAGGAATATTTTTTTAATATTCATTGTAAAGTGTTATCAAATAGGATAAGGTATGAAGGGCAAAAGAAAGTACAAATCTTAACTAATTGCATTCCAACAAATTTGTAATTCAGCAATTACAATAAAATGAGTGAAACTATTTAAAAAGTGGCTTTTCAACTCGAGTTAAACCTAAAAACTGTTAAACAATAATTTTTCAAAATTTATTTGAATAATGTGAAGGTAATTTTTTATAGAAAATTTTGATTATGTTAAAGGTAAATGGATAAGATGGTTTTTACATAGTTTTTTATATTACTTATGAAAACATTTTGTTCTGTGTTACATTACAAAGTATGTTAATTAGATGAGGTACACTTTATTCAGAAGCACAAATACAACATAAGAATATTAACTATTTCACAGACTTACAAATTCCCTAAAATTTTAAATATTTGACTACATGAAAATTAATGTGGTATATAAGAAAATAATTACATCATTATATTATAATTTCATGTAAAGAAAGAACTATGATGAACTACATTGCAATTATTATGATATTGTAATTGCAAAAAAATAACTAAGTGAATATTCAAGAAATGATATAGAAAGTAAATATCTAAAATAACATGTACATTACAACTGTTAAAAAATTAACATTATTATAAAATAACTAAAATTACATCGAAAAAATATGATCTTGCTAGCACTTTATTTTTCTGTTTTATGTTTATACATGATTACAACAATTCCTTTACAACAGCTGATCACCAAACCAAATATACCTTTTTTTTATATTTTTGTAATCTATTACAATAAATTTGATGCTTTTTTTTAATGAGATGTGCAGGCATCAACTGCTATGATCATTTAGCCTGAATGGAAATTTATAGCGTATGAAACATGCCTGGCCTGACCGGGATTTGAATCCAGGACCTCTGGGTGAAAGGCTGAGAACTACCCTCATGCCACAGAAGCCGACAAAAACTGTTGTTTTGAATATCATTGAATTATATTCTATTATCATATCATTAAACATATTCTATTATCTTTTACACAATTTTTATGCAAAAACTACATTAACTGTTGAAAACTATCCAACTGAGATTTCTTCTTCAAGGAAATGGTCATAGGATTTGTTAGATTAGCTAATTTTGATACGTTAATTAGGGTATAAAGTAGAACAGGGTTAAAATCCATTTCTAGTCAGAACTAGTTCCCAATTCAAATTGTTCCTAAATTAGTACTGGATACATATAGCTTATATTAGTAAATAAAATCTGTAAAATTTATAATTTTGCATGGTCATGCCCGTGTTAGAATGATTTCGCTGATGCTTATCTTTTATAAATAGCCTGAGGCACATCCTGAATTAATGTCCAACAGTAATCAGCTAGCATGTTAGTATTCCATTTCCCTTTATAGCGGCTTTCCATCACCAAAATGAATTGGTGGAAACATTCACCATGTTTGTCACTTAAGTTTCTGAGGTTGTCTAGGAAAAAATCCAGACGTGACTGGAGGAAATGTATTTTCAAAGACATATTACATCCCATAGCTCTGTATGAAGTAAGAAGTTGATTAAAAATATCTTGGTAATTGTCGGATTTTTGTTTGGAGAAATGTTTTGCAAACATCTTTAAATGAAGCCCAAGATGCACTTTCTACATTATTTAACATCGAGTTAAGTACATCATCTTTGACCAACTCTCTTATTTGAGGACCAACAAATACTCCTTTAATTTTTCCTTCATTTACATTTGGAAATTTCTGTCTAATGTACAAAAATCCGTGACTATTCTTCTTCATTGCTTTTACAAAATTTTTCATTAGTTCTAGCTTGATATAGAGAGGGTAAAAATATTCTTTGGGGTTAACTAAAGAAACATGAATAATATTTTTCCCATTTGGAGTTAAGTTGTCTCGTTTCTTCCACTCTTTGGTAAGATAATGTTTATCCCTAGCTTGGTTCTCCCATTCGCAAAGAAAACACATGTACTTGTATAGCCTAACTGTATGCCAATGCAAAATAGCTATATATGTTCCAGCTATGTTTTTTATAATTTATTTTTTCAAGAACATCTTTCATCATGTTGTATGTCTCTTTCAAATTAATACCATAGGCAATTGGTATCAAAGGATATTTGTTAGTGTTTTATAATAGAACCACTATACTTGGATGAATCTATGAAAAGGTGCCAGTCCTCAGGTTAATGAATTTATCCTAAGTGAAACATAAGCTCATCAATATTTGTACAATAAACCAAATTAGTGTCATCAATAAAAGTACTAAGAAAGTTCTTTTTGTTGGCTTCGAAAGCCTGAAATTTTAGTATTTTTTTAAAGTAAATTCCAACCTTGCAGTCTTGATCCTAACAGTTCAGCTTGATTTTCTGATAAATTTGAATCCCTAATAAAGTCATTTAATTCACCTTGTGATATAAGATGTGGTTTATTGGAAGATAATTCAAAATCAAAGTCATTGTTGATCACCAAATGGCAAAGACTTCTGTGTACCTTTCAGACATCCTGTTAAATATACAGAACAATTAGTGCATACTATATGAGGAGCCCACATCTTATCCTGATCACCAATTTTACACTGAAAGTACAAATGATATGCTTTTTTAATTAAAGGTGTAATTTTTTATTTATTTGATTTAACGGTAAACTCACCACATACACATCAAAAGGCATCCACATCATTTATACAATTTCAAGGGTTTACAACACTGCACTGTTAACAAACAAGAGAGGAATAAGACTGAACAAAATGAATTCATTCCTAAATCCAGTGCTTAAAACAAACAAATCTGTGTTTTTAGCTACATGTTTTGATCTGCACAGACATGATTAATCTTGTCCATGAAGGCTCACTCTTCAGTATTAGATATGATGTCATAATACGTGACTATGATATGATTTAATTCTTTGTCTAGTACTGTTTATTTACTTTATAAATTACATTAAAAAAGTTAAACAATAAAAAATGAGCTAACAAAATACAGTATAGGAGCTTAAAATGCTAACTGTACATTGAAAAATGGAAAAAATCCTTTAATTAAAATTTACAATTTAAAAAAAAATGGTGATTGATGGAAAGGTTCTAAGTTCATATTTGTTTTCAGCATAAAAAACAGATTAAAATCATGTATTGCATGTTATGAAACAAAAATTATGTTTATCAGTGTAATCTTCCAGTTTTAAAGTGGGTTTTTTTTAATATCATATGATCATGTAAAGTGATATTCACAAACATAAAATGTAAATAAATAAGTGAACTTTGATAAAACATTACAGGCCCAAGGAATTAAGATGCAAACCCTAAAAAATCAGTACAACAGATCATGAAAGATTGTTATAAACTTTCATCAGATAAAAATACTTACAAGCATAAACAACTTCTTCATAAGATTATGTAATATTCTATGTAATGCTGGATCATATAAATATGCCTGAGGAGATCTAATCCACCTGTAAAAGATGAAATTTAAATTGACTTAACTGCTGAATGTAGAATGATCTGTGATTTTGTTCTATTTTTAAATGGATAGTTTTAATATATTTATTAGCCAGACTTTCACATTGGCTTTTGTTATTTGAATTCAAATCAGCTGTAGAATAGGTAGCATAATTAAAGTAGAGATAAATTTACTACAAAAAAATTGAAATATAATAGTCATTTGCACACTAATAAAAAAAAAAAAATTCTGATGATTGATAAAAACCAGTTTATTAATGAATGACAATGTATGTATATCCTTACTTTACATTGATCAGTTTTCTGGATGTTAGTCTCAGAGATATTTCATATGTTGTATAACCATCAGTTTGTAAGGTTCCAGTGTACTAGCCCACGACAAAGAATTATTAAAATATTTTTAATTACAAATTACCCATTTTTTTTTTGTAAAAAAATAAATGTTACCCCTATTTATTACCTTCCGTAAGGCTTCCACGCCCAATAAAAGTTTTGACTGGTATACTTCTAGACATCTTAAAACAAAATGTAGAAGATTAAAGTAATGGAACTGTAATTATTGCAGCACTCTATATTGTGTTAGACCAATCCTTAATAAGATAAGAAAATATTTACATATGTAATATATGTGGAAAACTTAAATTAATTTTAACAAGCCATTTTTTTTTAGTTACAGTAAATAAGCCACTGAGATGAAGTTAAAACATTATTGTTGTTAGTGAAGGTTACACTAAAACAAAAAAAATTGTCAAAAATAAAACTATATTTACAAGAAAAACATCTTAACTGCTAATAATAAATGAATAATATCCATATAATATTAGAAACACTGAAAAAATCTTAATACAAAGTGCATTTTTAAAGTAAGGTCAATTTTGAAATAAAAACAAAACTGAAAAATACACAAACTTTAACATAAAAACTACATTTATTTATTACTTTTCTACAAAGCTGTTTCAATTCAACAATTTTTTATAGCATTTCACTAAATTAATTTTCTCTTCAAGAAATTCCACCACCAGTAACTTAAACCATGAAGTAGTGCTGTTTTTCAATTTGTCATCATCATCAAACCTTTATGATGAAAGCCTCTGCTCAAGGTGAAGAAAAAGAAAATGATCGATAGGAGTTACATCACAGCTATAGGTTAGATGACTGAAGATTTTCTAACAATATTTTTTCCAATCGCCCAGTCTGATTTGCTGTGAGTGATTGGACACTGTCATGCAAAAATAAAATCCTGCAGGATAGCATCCCACGTTGTTTGTTTTTTATAACTCTTCTAAGATTTTTTAATGTTTTGCAATACATATCATTATTCACAATCGCTAAATAGTCCTGCAATCACTAAATCAAGAAACGAGACACCCTATTTATCCCCCCCCCAAATAAAACCCAACAGCCATAAGCTTTTTTACTGAACGTTGTTATTCAGTCTGAGACAATGAAAGCTGCCATTGCATTGACTGCTCTTTGACTCTACATTCGAATAAGAAACCCCATGTTTCATTTCCAGAAACAATGTAATCAAACAATTCATGACCTTAATTTTCATAATGCTGCAGAAATTCATGCACCACAGAACCTGTCTGGCACACAATTTTTCAGTCATAACTTCATAAATCAAATCTTGTGAACTATCAAAGACAATTTTGACACAGTGAAGTATCAGTTTTCTTAATCTCTTTGTTAACTTTTTCAATCAAATCATCGGTTATCAATGACAGCTGGCCACTACAGCCTTCATTATGAACATTTGTTCGCTCTTCTTGAAATGAACACCACCACTGTCTTAGTTCAGCATCACTCATAATATTCAGTCCGTAAACATCACAAATTTGCCTGTGAATTTCAGTTGTAGAATTATTTTTTGCGATCAAAAATTGGATTACTCCTCTTACTTCAAACTCAGCGAGAACAAATTGTAACACTCATTGTAACACAATATTATTGCTTTAATGAGGTCAATTTGGTAATATGGTACAATTAATTTTTGAGTCATTTTTTGACTATTGCCCAAAGATTTTCAATTGGGTTTAAGTCTGGGGAGTTGCCTGGCTATGGGAGCACTTTAATGTTTCGTTCTTTGATAAAAAATGTTTCTATTTTTTTTGGCAGTATGGCAAGGCGCCAAATCTTGCTGGAACACTCCATTGTTTTATGGAAATTTGTTTTGAAGTTTTTTCACAACCCTTTCCTTCAGAATTTTAATATATCCATCACTTTTAAATATACCATCTACTGGAAACGATGGACAAGAGCCTTCAAATGTGAAACAACCCCAAAACATTTTTTTTGGGGGATATTTAAGCAATTGTTGGATATAAGACGGTGATGTATTTTCATCTGAAGCTTTTCTAACATATGGAACCCTTTATCCCTGAACACAAAAATGTGACTTGTTGGAAAACATAATATTTTTCTACTCTTCTTTGGTCCAGCGCGTGTGCTTTGACCCACAAGAATCTCTTCTGGAACATTACTGGTGTTAAAAAGCTGCTTTTTACTTGGCCAATGGGCTTTTTTGTTCGGGTGCAAATCAGTGTTTAACAGTTGTCACTTATAAATTTGTTCCACTGGCTGCTAATTCTCGATTTAAGTCAACAGTAGATAACTTTGGATCAACTTTACTTTTCTCACTAATAACTGATATTGTATCAAATTTTTTTTTTCTTTTATGGCAAAGTATGCTATAACTTTGAGGTGAAAAGGAACCAGTTTCTTTAAATTATTTTAAAATAGTATTCACTGTCCCTAGTCCAACACCATACTCAAGCTATTTTTTGTCATACTGGTACGCTCAGAAAGAGAAAGTTTTTGAATGTTTTCAGGGAGTTTTTTCCATTATTATATAATCAAGACGCACAAAACAAAAAAATAGAGAAATAAATTTTCAAAAACACTATTTAAAAGATAAAAATGATAAATAATCAAAGAAAAATAACCTCACATTACACAATTTAAAGAATGGATGAGGTAAAGCATTGCAGCCACAATATAGAAATAAACAAGATTCCTTGTGTTCAGATTAATTTGCATGCTGCTGTATGTTTTTAGATTTTCTCTTATTAAACAAAAATTTTATTCTCTAATTTATAAATTACAACTTATATATAAAAAAATTAACTCATACCTGTAAAAGTTCATTAACAGAAAATCTGCAAAAACATTTCTATCTATAGATACATCACGAACCAAACAGTTAACCACTGATCTATAAAAAAAAAATTATATATATATAAATTAGAATGGTTCATATCACAGTTTAAGTAATAAAAAATTAGAAATATAATGAAACTAAACTACACATTAATGCAGTGTTTCTCAACCTGCGGGACACACCCCCCTAGGGGAGTGTGATAACACTAAATGGGGGGTGCGAGCAGGTTGAAAAGAAAATATAAAAATTCTATTAATTTACTGAAAGGAAAGCAAAACAAAATACATTCTGACATAATAAATAATAAAATACACATTTACACTGTTATAATTCACTTATATATAGGATTATAACAGTACTGCACAATGTATTTAATAATTAACTAATACTAAATTAAAAACAGGTTTAAAAATTATTAATGACTCCCTTAGGCCTGTCTTGCAGAGCAAAGTTTTTCAAAGGAAGGTTTAATATTAGAAATAAACACTAGAGTTCTTTTTTTATATTTAGCCGAGATTTATATTTTGTCTTCAAAGCAGCGACCGCAGAAAATCCAGTTTTCACAGATGTCCAAGCGTGTTTGTTTATGCAACTGTGTGAATTGTTTTGGGACCCATCCTGCACAGACTTTATGAAACCCAAGTCCGTTGTGGATGATTTCATAGGCAGAACCATGACTAATTTGCAGACAATGTGCCACTTCATCAATACTTAGTCGTCTGTCTAAGAAAGCCACGTCATGTGCATGATGCTCAATGTTTTCCTCATTTGTGGTGGTAAACGGTCGTCCGGCTCCTTCATCGTGTGTAACACTTGTGCGACCATTTTTGAAATGTTCAATCCATTTGTAGACACTCTGTTGTGGCAACACACAATGTTCCCGTACTGTACCGAAAGTCTTTGATGAATTTCGGTCCCTGATACACCTTCCGATCACAAAAAACGGATCACTGAATGTTGCTCTTCTTTGGTGCAAACAGAAAGCGGAGCAGCCATGGTTAACAGCAGGGCAGTGATAATGGAACTAACCTAGCAGCATCAAACCTGCACAGACATAATAATTAAACCACGCATGCGTCATCTACGCAACATGACAGTACTACCAACATAAACAAAAATATAACTAAATTGCAGATAATAATTGACTTACCCTCATACTACGGTTAACAACCATCATTAGCACATCAGATCAAGACTCATTTCTTTGAAAGCCAGAGCTTCTTGGTGGATCATGCAATGTGTCCTTACACACTGTGGAGATTTTTTGTTTCACAAATACTTGTATACTTCAGAATATTCCAGACATTGCACGAGCACCATTAGTGCATATTCCAACACAATTTTCCCACTCTATGCTTGCCTCATTCATAACATCATTTAAGATAGCAAATAATGCAAGTGCTGTTGCTTTGAGTTCTATTGGTTTGCAGAAAAGTAGTTTTTCTACTGCTGACATACCATTACAAAATCAAACATGGGCAATGGAATGGATATCTTTATTGCTATCTTACCTCATCTGTGAATTGAAAATCACTAAAAATTACCTTCTTCCACTCATCAGCAGTCCATGATTTATATTTTTGGGACCATGCTAAATGTTTTTTCTTCATTTTAGGAGTTAAAAATTGTTTTTTTGTTGGTCTTCTTGTCTTCCAGCCAGCTTCCAGAAGCCTATGGCATACAGTTCAACTACTAACAAAAAAAACAGTTGCCAATAAATCTCCTTTAAGTTCTGAGTGTGTTTTACTTGGATCAATTTTACTATTTCTTATTAAAATTTTATCAGTTCTTGGAGTACTTTTCCATTTGCGCCCACATCTTCCTCTCCTTTATGGAAAAGATGATCCAGATTCTTTGAATGTTGTCAGAATTCTTGATTTGCCTACACTAATTGCAGAAGCAATATCTCTCACTGTCACAGAAGTGTAATTAAGAGCAATAATTTTTGCGCAATAGCTTGGAGTAATATCCATTTTTAAACACATGAAAGCAACATGTGTTGCACAGAGTGCAAAAATTAACATCTATCTGCCATACTCAAAGGCTCACAATTGAAGCTAAGGTGACTACTTCCACTTTAAAACCAGTCAAACTGCTTTCTTACTGTCAAGGTCGAGCAGTCACAACTCCACAGGACAGATAAAACCAGTTTCAGGCATAACTGGCAATCATATAACAATTTAGAGAAAAAATAGCTTGTCCCAGTTAATTTGCACAGTAAAGTATTGTAATATATGGATCAGAATAAGATTTACTTATTTACCCAAGAAACATGAATACTAAAACATCAACCAGAAATTAAAATATAAACTGACATACTGATTAATTACAAAATATATTAATTGGCCTAAAAAAATTCAACAGCCACTTTTTTTTTACTGTAAAAAATATAAATATTAATTTTATATAGAATTAATTACCGAAGTATTCTGAAAGCAGAACTAGCTAGAGCTGTTTCATCATAACCAGATATTATTGGGCCTTGACCAGCAACCATTTCCTCAATAGATAACTGTGGCATACAGTCAAATGATGTACTTGAACTGGTACCTATGAAAAAGGAAAAAAAAATTATTTATGAAACATGAACACACAACTAGATTACTACTCAAGAGGTATAATAATATACTTTTATTTTATATAATAATATAATTTTATTTCTAGTGTTTAAAACCATTATTGTTAAAAATAAAATAAACATAAAATAAAATAAACATAAAGTTTAAAAACATGAAACACCAAAACACACTTATGTGAGTCAAAATGTAATTGTTGAGTATAATTACAAAGCTAGAAGAAAAAAAAATACTGAAAATTACTTATAATCCAAGCATTGTTTAAAATATAGTTAGGTAAAACTAGCATTTTTTTAGATGTATGTAGGTAAAAGTAGATGTTACAAAAAACTTCAGCAGGCTAAACAATCAACAGGAAGTTGTAGAAATAAACCAGTACAATATTTACATTGTGTAAGCCTCAATAAGTACTTTATTTTTACTTCCTTTTAAATTATCATTTACCTTCCTTCCTTAAATTTGCTGACAAAATTTAAAATTAAGAGATTTTGAGATGCGATGGTAAAGGGGTATCTGTAGTAATATTTTTTAAAGCAAGGGGGACAATTAAAATATAAAACTCAAAGGTCTTAAATTCACTGATACCTAATTTTTGTTTTCCTTGTATTTTTTATCCTTTAAAAATTATCAATTTTTCTCATTGTTTTACAAGATACTTCAGTTAATAGTTCTTCACCACCACATCATAAAATCTCTTAATTTTAAACTTTATCAATGAAATTGGTATTTTTTTATTATTCTTCTGTGAAACCACACTTAAATACCTTAATTCTCTTTAATGGGAAAAAAATTCCAGAATATTTTTAATTTTCAGGTATTGTTTGGATTCTATTTCATTATCATAAAAACTGTGCTCTATAAAAAAAATATTTTTAATACTTTTTTTAGCAATTATACCTACATTTGACATCAGTGGCACTTTTCATGAATGAACGTTCCTTGCTAGCCATAAAAGGGATTTAGATACCTTCCTCGGTTTGGCCATCTGTTCTAATTTTACTGTATAAATATCAAAATTCTTTATCTGTCTTCTATCCTTAATATCTTTGTTTTTCAGTAACTTTCCTACAATAGACACATTACTGGAAAAATTGGCTATTTCATGAGAATCCTCAATAAAGGAATTTTCTCTATTCACTTTTTATTCACCTCTGGTTGTTTTTACTCTTGCTTCAAAAAAAAAACTGTCAAAATTGCCATGGATAAATTTTCATGAAATTTCATATCTAGGGTTTAAATTTGTCATTTAAGCAACAATTAAAATATATTGCAGTTTTAATTCAATTAAATGTACAAAAACTCCATTACATTACTTCTGTGGTGGTATCTTCTTTTATATTTAATTATATATGTATGTAGATTCAGAAATATTTAACAGATAAACAATGACATCAAGGATCATTGTATTATACAGAGGTTCTGTTTTATTTATAATCAACAAGAATGTATTTTACAAACATAAAAAACCCTACCTATAAGATGTACAATTACAAAACTAATCATTTACTAATGATCATTTGAGTATTACCAACAATAACAATCTTTTTTACTTTTATCTTGGTAAAAGTACACAACTTATGAAAAAAATATAAGGATATCTAGAGAAAAACATTGTGCATATTTTTTTAAAGAAAAATTGTATGATTACTTTCCTATTCTACAACTTAATATTCTTAATAATTATCCAACACCCAACATTGGTCATACTATCCAACACTCAACATAGTTGAAGACAAGGGTTTCACAAAACATTAAGTGAAGTGGTATCACCATGATGTGGGATAAGTTGGTCAGTATTTAAAGTACTTTGTCAATTCACCCTCCCATAAATAAAATTGGGCTGGCCATGAGCACCAATGAAATTAGGTCTCTACTGCATAATGAGCAGAATATCACATGCTCAACTCAAGAAACACAGGTCTCAAAATCCTGAACTGGTAAGCAAATAATTTGGTAAAGCATAAATAAATATTTATATTGTTTTGTTTTTATAAGAATTTTTAGATCTATATGATTATCTGTCAAGAAATGAATTTCTTATGACATAAATATTCTTCTATTTCTTATCTTTATAATATTATTATTAGTGAGTTACAACTATAATAATGTTTTAGATTATATAATGAAACAAATATTCAGAAATATATGTTGCATATTTTCCATCTACATATGTTGCATGTTCATACGTTTATTGTTCGTTAGTTCTTTATTCAACTATATCACTGCATTACTATCTTAGTATCGTTGATAATAAATTAGTGTACTTGTATTATAAGTTTGACAACTGAAAATAACATGATTGGATTCTTGCCCTAGTGTAATATTTTACATAATTCTAGTTGTATTCCCACCATGATATGATTTTACAAACTGCATTATGGTGTTGATTGATATGCACAAATACATATATAATAAATTTAAGCAATTAAGACAGAATTTCTTCTTTATTGGATCTAAATTGAGTTCATTTTTTATAATAAGTTGAAAGACCTACTTTCTGATAAATTTTCTGAAATTGAGGTAAAGTTAATAAAGATACAAGAGTGGACTGTGGAAGTTATACATGAGAAGCATGTATGCAATTTGTTATATAGTAATGCAATGATCGGTGACCCCCAGATAAACTGTTGAATAAATGAGTCTTTTCTCATTCAGGAAAAACAGTGCTGAGTAGTGCATTAACAATCGGTGTTTGGGGGCATTTGTATAAAAAATAAGAATGGTTTTTAATCACAGTAGAAAACAGAGCTGCTGAAATGCTTATATCAATCATTCAGCAATGTATCAGACCAGGGATGATAATTTCTGACCAGTGGAGTGGAGGGCATCTTAAGAAAATTTACTGGGCATTTATGTTAATTGTTAATCACATGAAAAATTTTCTAGACCCTAAAACCAGTAATAAAAAAATGACAGAAAGCACATAGAGATTGGCAAAACACCATAAACAAATGGAATTTGGCACAAGTAGAGGACTTGTACTCGTATACGACTAAGTTTATCTAGCAGCACCAACATTATAGTGACTACTTATTTGAAGAAATGCTGGCAGGCATAGCAGTATATTGGTCCCCACAATAAAGGTAAGTAAATGATAATTCGTTTAATTAGTACATTATGAAATAAATTAACAAAATATAAAGATCTAAGATGAAAAATACAGACTGAAACTGAATTTCAAGGTATTTCTTGATAGAGAACTGGTTTAACCTAATTTTTAAATCTGGTGAAGGTAAAAATTAATTTTTTTTTAATGCCTACATATTCACTAGCTATCTAATCTAACTGAATTACATTAGGATAACTCAAATTTTTTTGGGGATGTAGAAAATCTCAAACAATTCTGAATGTAAGCCTAGCCTATTTTTTGCCCCACCTCTTTTCATATATATTTATGAAGGATATGGCTAACTTAACACAAAAAAAATTATATTCAACTTTTCTTGATATAACATAGAACTTCAAGCAAACATTACCAAAGCTAAAAGATGGAAAAATTAAATGTGATACAGAAGGGTCTGATAACTTTCATTATGGAGTAACTAGAGATTCTTCTGGTTAAAAGATGTTATTGATTAAGCAAATAAGAACTTGAACATTCTTAAAAGCATTCATTTTCATACCAATATATTAACTGATATATAAATCTGTACTAATACATAAATCTGAAAGTTTATTTGTTTGTTACTCAATCATACAAAAACTACTGCACCAATTTCAATGAATCTTTTTTTTCTTTCTTTTTTATAGAGAAACAAAAAGCTTCCATAAAAAAACTGCAAGCTGAACTTTAAGTAGCATCCACAACTCCCGAGGATGAAGATCAGACAAATGGACGTTCAAGGGTAGTAGCTACAATCAAGTATGCATGTGAAGCTGCAGGTAGTTGCTAGTAAGAAATATGATGAAGACAGATGAACATCAATAAGCTATACAAGAATTACACACTTAATCAAATAATTATTATTTATAAAACACACCAAAACAAAAAAAAAAAACTAAAATACATAACATACATAAATATATATTAAAAACTACTTAACCACTAAATAAAAAAAGAGAAAACCTAAAAAACAAAACATATTTATTAAAGTAGTATATACTTTCGTGGGATCTCGCATCAGTCAGTACATAATTTTATAATTACAACAAATAAAAAAAAAATAAATAAAAAGATTTATGGCACATTACAATGCTTACAGAAACAGAGATGTCTAATATGGCCGATCATTTGTTGCAGTTAAAGCATAGCATTACTGATTATAAAAATAATTTAGAAATTTGTAACAATAAAAAAAATAAGTATAGTTAAAAAAAATTATATTTATAAATTTAAACAAAAGTATGAAATGATTAACCAACAGATAGTTTTTGAACATGATGTTTTAATTAAAAACACAGTGGATTGTAGAAGTTGGCAACAGTATTTACAAATGTAGTTGTGTGATGTTTTAAATTTATATCATTCCAGTACAGCAGTGAAGTTGTGTTGTTACAAATTTTGTGGTTGTTAGACCTTGTTTTTTAAGTTTTTATTTCCCTTGTTTTTTATTTGCTGATGTAATTGTAGAATTATGTACCGACTGATGATGTGGGATTTTGTGAAAGTCGTATATTGGTATTAGTTTTTTTTCCTCTAATGCGTTTGGTGGTTAACTTGTTTTTTGAGATTAACTGGCAAAGTGGCCAGTATTTTCATGAATTATTTGAATTTTCAGAAAGCTATTACATACACGCACACATGCAAAATATGTACCTTCAAGTTCAGTAATTTGGTGAGCCTGAAGCAGTGCACTAATAGCAAGGCTATCAATTCCCAGCTGAATGCATACACTAGAATAACAACCTGGTTTATTATTTTCCAAACTGGTCATTTCTTGTACTTCTGTTAATAACCTAGAAAAACAAAAACACAATAAGTCTATGAAGAGGTTATTAATGTGGATAATTTTAAGTATTCAGAGTAATGATATTGTGGGCATTTATGAAATCCCTGGCAATATTTTAAATATTGTTGATGCTATTATTATTCCTCTCATGAACCTTTCTAACAAAGGAACCTTTGTTCCTTTTTTTCTCATTAGAACCTTTCAACAAAGGATTATTTCCAGGCTGCCTTAAAATTTCCATT
Source organism: Lycorma delicatula (assembly GCF_047948215.1). Taxonomy (NCBI): domain Eukaryota; kingdom Metazoa; phylum Arthropoda; class Insecta; order Hemiptera; family Fulgoridae; genus Lycorma; species Lycorma delicatula. The sequence goes on from NC_134459.1 coordinate 39,475,500, forward strand.
ATTTTTCTCCTTAAGAAAGATTTGGTACATAATTTACAAAATTATGAAAAATAAACTTTTAACATTTCTTGAAAAGCATAAGATATAAACAAACTTTCAGTATGGGTTTAGGGGAAAAAATTGTCTACTGACAGCCAGTTTTTGGAACATATTTTATATTGTGAACATAACAAAAAAATCTCATTTTCAACTTTTCTGTGCTTTCAGTAAAGCATTTGATTTAGTTTCACATTTTTTCTGATAAAAAAAGTTTAGTAGTTACGATATCAGAGGAGTTGCTTACAATTTTTTGTCATGACTTTCCAACAGTAAACAGGTATTTTTTTTAACAAGAACACACATAAAATTTAGGTTCTCACTTCAAGATGTAGAAAGCTGAGCTGTAGAGAAAAGTTCCTTGCTTTATTGTTTATTAATGACTTTCCTCAAAATTTTGAACCAATCCATTGTTACCATCTTTGTAGACGACATAACTTTAATCATTATCTGAAGTCATAATATTGATGAGTACATAGATGGAATTTCCATAAATGATGATAATATTTGTTGCCCAAACAGCAAAATTTCTGGGTATTTCATATGATTTTTGTGGAAGTTCAAACTGATACTGTTTGCAACAAAATCAAACCATACAGTTTTGTTTTAAACCGCCATAATAAAATGCTAAGCTTGTAATCATTATTAAATATTTATGCCTACATGTATTTCTATATAAAGTATGTCATCTTTTGGGCCAAAATCAAAATGAATTTTCAAGATTCAAAAATGGCTGTCAGATCACTGTTTGGCACATATAAGTACAGTTGTCGGCAATCCACTTAGCGCATGGCTCGTTCAGCATAATTCCTGTTCCCCTTCACCAGCAGCTCATCGTCTATAGTCATTTCAAATAACAACTGTGATAGTTATGACTCATTACAATTATTATATAACTATAATAGCTAGTTTACTTGTCATGTAAAATGACTAATTAAGTCATGTTTGTTTTGATTCTTATTTTCATTACCGTAAATAAATTAAAGATGCAGTAGTAAAATATAACAGAAACTAAAATTTGCTTGATAATTAAAACTGGAAATAATTAGTTATTGCTCAAACTTTCCCTACTGCCTATGTCTTCAAATGTATGCATACTGCAAATCTTACGAATCAGTTCAGTTTGTTCTATACAACTGTCAGCTTCAGTGATTTGCAAGCACTTTTTCACCTTTTTACTGTAAACTATTTGAGTCAGGTTATAACAGTTAATTTTTTGTATCCGGTTTATTATTTGTGCTGTGTATTTTTTCATGAATTAATACTGTCGTGATATATTTGAATAGTTTAGATGGAAAGTAAAATTTAAAATGCCAAAAATTGGGGAAAATAAAGTACTCAATAGCCAATCCCATGATATTGTGGTTAATGTCATAATAAAGTTCATGGGAGGAAGCAGAGAAAGGTGACTTTATAATTAATCCTAAGAAAATTATAGAACATGTTAGTGCAGCCACTGGTATCTCAAATAGGTCTATCACTCACATAATGAATAATAAAAAAAAAATTGCAGCAGTTCATCAGCATCTTCAACACCAAGGAAAACTTCTCAGTGGCTGAAACCTGTTACAGGAATTGATGATTTTAATATCCATGTTATCTGTAATATAAGCAACCACTTTCAAATTTCAGAAAAATGTTTAACTTCTGTTAATAAAATACTGAAAAAATTGAAGGATGATAATGTATTTTACAGTTCAACTGTGAAATATTTTACATGAAAAAAATATAAAAATACATTACATGAATATTATGTTGAATTCTTAAAGCAATAGGGTTTAAATGGACTGGAATTCAATCTAATAAGACCGTATTGGTTGAAAGATTTGATATTCGTACAGGTTCTTACACCAAAGACTTATGTATTTCCAAAAAAATTCTGAATTCAGAAAAGCAAATTGACTACTCCATTTTGATCATCCCTGAATCCATTTTGACTAGTTTCGGTATGACGTCTGTATGTATGTAATGTATCTAGCACAACTCAAAAACAATTAGTCATAGGATGTTGAAATTTTAGATTTAGCACTGTTGTAACATGTGATTACCCTTAAGGCCACATTTTGAATGAGGTCGAGCTTGCTTAGTGTGCTAGCGCTGTCAAGTCTTCTTAGTGGGCTGGCACCCGGCTGCCCACTAAGAAACTTTAAACATGAAATTTGATTAACTATAGTGAAATTTGATCACAAAAAATGGAAAATATATGACTCACTAAAGAAACAATCTTAGAAAGCTTCTGGTTTAGGTTAAAGAGACAGGCTGACTATGAAGAAATCAAATTTTGAGAATCTTGAAGTACTTTGTTATGGTTTTACAAAATCATGGTAAAAATGTTCATTATTTGATTCTTTTAGAAAAGTTTAACAGGACTAAAAACAAATATGAAGAGCTTGCCACATGGATTAGACGACATTAAAATGGAATCATTTGATTGAACTGAGACCCCCAACAAGTCTCACGGATTCATTATATTTTTAAGTTTCTAGTTATCCACGGTACCCGTGGATTACTTTATCTTAATTAAGATAATCTTAATCTTGATCATGATAATCATAACAACTTTATGACAGTCATTTTTTAAGCGCATTTTTTTTATAATTTATATTTTTGTGTATAAATTAAACAAAATAAATCATATAATTTGAATGTACAATTTTTATAAGGCATTGACTACTAAGGCCCTTAACCGAAAGCCTAATGCTGTGCAAAAAACCTGTCTAAATTTATTTAATTATCCTTAGTTCTTTTGTTTTTAAAATGGGCTCCTTGAGATGTTTCAAGTTGCAAAATTACAAAGAAGTTTCGCTTTACAGTATTGGACGCGTCACATCGGGGCAATCAGGTCTGATTTGAATGCCCATGATATTGATATAACGTGGTTGTGAATTCCAATTAGCACTCAGGCATCTAATCTTGGCAATACTGACCATCAAGCAGAAAAAACAAAGCTAAATATTTTCACATTTTTTTTCATTTAACATACTATTAAATTGCATTATTTTATTAGGTAGATATTTCCCAATAAAATAGTCTAGTTATGTAACTGAAGGTAGGAAACCATAAATAGTATTTATTACAGGAAAGTCAATCTATTCATCACTGATAATGATGATAGTTCATTGTATACATAATTGATTACAGTATGTCGGTGGTACTGATATTTACTGGTACCATAGTTTCCAAAAGACCTAAATAAAGTCTTCTTAATAAACATAATATATATTAAGTCTATATCTAATTAAACCATTTTGATTTAACACATTCCATATTGTAAACTAGAATAAAATATTGAAAATAAATAGTGATATTAACGAAAATGTATTCAGAAGTTTGATGATGATGAGCATTAGGAAAAAGAAACTACTTTATGGTATGAGAGGTTAAGAGAAGTGTTTGAACGGCTGAATTTCAGTAAAGGTTGAGAGAAAACATACTGGTAGAGGCTGAAAGAATAAGAGGTAAGAGAAATGAAGAAGATACTTTGAGCACTAAATGTGGATTTGGGTACATCATAGGAAATAGAAGTGAAAGAATATCAGATAAATACTGGAAATGAGGATAACATCTGCAAAGCCTTTAAGAATATGAAGGTGAGGAAACAGCTGAATGTGACAAATGCGTGGGAATGATCAAAACTGGGACTTGAAAAAAAAATTTTATTAACTTTTTATCTAAACATAACTGGAGAAAGAATATAAATTAAAAAAAAAAGTGATTGAGAATTATGAAAATGATAGAGATAAGGCATTTACTTCCCAAGCAGCAAAAGTATTAACTGTGAAGAGGTGAAGCTAAGCCTACAAGAACAGGGGAAACAAAAGAAAGGCTCTTTGTTAACAAAGATTTTTTATAAATTAAAAAAAAAATTTTTGAATATGTTTGTGTATGCGATGAAAGAACAAAAGGATAGGATATGAAAGTAAGTAAAGTAATGAGGAAGACACTATGGTAACTAAAAAAGAGAGCAATACAAGAAAAGCTAAAAGTATAAGGTGAAAATATTAAATGGTAAAAACTTTTACACATTCAGTTGGTGAACCAGCAGAAGATGGAAAGATCAGCAGAGAGATAGGAAGAAGAGTACAAAATGCAAGAAATTTCCATCGCTGTAAAAGGGCCTATATAGTTTAAGGAAGTGCTTACGGAATGTAAGGAAGTCTTACATAAGGTGTATTTCACACAAATTCTGATACATGGTGCTGAGGCTTTTAAAAAGGCAGAAATAAATTAAACTTCTGAGAAATTTCAATTTCTCAAAAACACAACAAGCAAGACAAAGAAAGTTGGATTGTATGAGAAATGCAAATATAAGGGCTCTCATACAGAAAGTACAACACAGGTGACAGAGGGTGACAAGATTAAAGATGGTTTAGGCATGTTAACAGAATGATGGAGAAAAAAACAGTATTGAAAGTGTAAACTGGAAGGCAAATAGTAAGAAATTAAAGGTTAAATTAGGTCAGCAGGTACAAAAAGGGTGCTAGACTGATCCAGAATAGGTAAAGAAAAGTTCTGAAATTGATTTCTTACCTTTGGTCATCAGATTCTCGTCCTCCAAGATCAGGTTTTTTATTTGGAGAACACCAAGTGATAAAATTATTTTTGACAAGATGACGTGCATAGAAAAGATCAATCGCATGAATAGACTGATCATCTTTTAAATTACCAACTGGTACTTGATAGTAACATGATTGATGTACCAATAAAGTATAAATACTTTCACTACTGAGATAATGCCGAATTAGAGTTCGAGCACTAGAACGTTGCCAATCAAGTCCATCTTGAAAGTGCTCCATTGTATTTGTTTGTAATCTAACAACTGGAAACTCTTGAAGGATTGGCAACATCTGATTTAGACTATCCATTTCTGTAAAGATTTCATTATTATAATAATAGCATTACTACCAAAAACTAATTTTAAACATTAAGGAGATCTGAGTTCCAAATATACAGTCATATAGTTTCATATAATACATGATAAATGTATTATATGAAAATCTGTATGGTATTTATGTTTGCTATTTATAAAAAAAGGAATGGTTAATATTACTAAATCATTTTATTAATCACATACCAAGTAATATTACAGCCTGTAGGAAAAAACATATTGCGTGCTACTAAAGAAAAGAAAAAGCTCACATTTCATAATTATAGTCAAATAAACTAGAATATAGTAAAAGAATACAATATGATACATTGAAAAAAATACAATGAAGAAATATATTGTTACAATATTATGCAATTAAACTTTATAAAAAAAGAGTCAAAACAACTCCAACAAAATATTTGACCTTTTAACATTTTTGTTTTACCATATCGTAACGCATTTGTAATGCCAATTTTGCTTTTTATTATAAAAACTGTAATAATAAAAAGCAATTTATCTCGAAAGTATTGAAAACCCCTCATATATACGAGTTTCTGATTTGTTACAACAAAATAGTCAATTTTCAGTCACCAAATTAATTAACATCTTTAGTGTACCATATTGACAATTAAAAATAATGCAGACAATGAAGATTGTAAGATAGAAGAAAAGTAGCTTGGTGAGGAACGAGAATTTATTACAAATTTAATCAAAATGCTTTCAACAAAATTTATATTATTACATCAAGTTTTATTATTACTTAAAATTATTATTGTGAAAATAAACTGCAACATTGGCCATGAAAGTGTTCTAGAATAAAACTTTATTTCTTGTTTGACAATAAAGACAAAAGAGGAATGCCTGGTTTCTATTTATGAGACATCAGCATTTAGATGGCTTATAACATATCTGTACTCAGATGCATCACATTGGTTTTACAAATGGATTAACCAAGTGCTATGTTTATGGATTTATTTTTTTTACACATGATTTCAAAATTGTTTAATTTTTAAAATATTGTTTTACAAAATGCTCATAATTATAATTTTTTTTTAACCAATATGAACTTTTTAAAAGTATTATTTTTAGGTTATTTCACCATACACCAAACATTTTATGAATAATACCATCTTACTACATAAATTATAACTAAATAGATTACATAAATCGATATAGTTACTACTATTATATTAATATTATAAATCTCTTCAATTACTACTAAAATTTATAACTTTTTTATTTCAAAAGCTTACTTAAATTCAATAAATTTCAATTTTTCGTATATGCATGATTTGAAACTGCTATTTGACTACAGTGTTTGTCACAAACTTACAATTCACACATAAGATGTCACAGCATGTGATTCATACTAGGTACAGTTGTTTGAAATCATACTATATAACAAAGGAACCAGATTTACTAGTCAAAACAGCATTTATTGTCTTGTGGCTAACAAAGTAGTACACTTAAAGTAATACAAAATTAATTTACAACTTAAAGGGTTAAATAAAAGTCTGCAAGAAAATGAATTTATTTATTCAAATCCAGAATAAATCTGTAAGGATTGTATTATGAAAGATGTAACATACAACTCATCAATTTATAAAATAAATGTCATTTTTATAGCCACAATATTAATCTGTACAAGGTGGTACCAGAATGTTCCCAGACTTTACTCGCAACAACTGTATATTACGACAGTAATGTATGGAACCACTGGAGATCATTACTTCTAACCCCACTCCATCACTTCACTGAGTGGCATCATACTGTGTGTGGACATGCCAGCTACAGATTTAATTTTGTGTTACTACTACAATGGCCATTAACCAAGAACAATGGGCCTGAATAAAATTTTGTATGAAATTGGGTAAAATGACTACTGAGACTTTTGGTATGCTTCATGCGGCTTTTGAAGAAGATTCATAGGATCAAACACAGATCTCTGAATGACACTAGTTTCAAGGACAAGGGAATGTCAGTTGAAGATGATGATCATTCAAAGTGAACTATTACAACCAAAATGACAGAACATATTAAGAAAAATATTCAGAAGCTCAACTATGAGGACCATCACCAAACAACTTGTGTAATGGTTGGAATTGGTTATCGGATCTGACAAGAAATTTTAACTGAAATTTAAACATGTGTCGTGTTGCTGCTGCAAAGTTTGTCCCTCGGTTCTCGTCACTTGATCAAAAGCAGTGGTGTGTTACGCGTGTGCTGTGAACTCACAATATGGTAACACTGATCTTTCTTGCATCTAGGAACGAGGTGAAAGATGGATTTACAGTTATGATCAACAGTATTCAATAGTATGCGTAATCAAGAACAAAGAAGGCACAGCAGGTCAGAAGCTCAATAAAATGCTGCTCACCATGTACTTTTACGTCTAAAATATTGTTCACCTAGAATTTGTTTCTGTTAAATATATGGTGAATTCTGACTTTTATTTTGATACTTTGGGGTGTTTGAAAGATAAGCAGCAACGGAGATAGAATTGTGGGAAAAACAAAATTGGCAGTTGCACCATGACAGTGCTCATGCAGAACTTTTCAAAATAACGCAGTTTTTAAAAAAAAGTATAAGATAGTTGTCTCACATCCTCCAAACTTTCTGGATCTACTCCATTATGATTTTGCTTTGCTTCCTAAACTAAAACTGAAGTTTAAATGATACTGCTTTGACACCATGTACGATATAAAAAAAAAATAATGGAAGGAGTGCTGGACAGCCTGCTGTCCAGCACTATACCCTACATAGACCTATATGTTTAAAGGGCTGTCCCTTTATTTTGTGAAGGAAACACTTCTGAAGGATGGAAGAGGTGCTGGTATCTTGTATATGCTCATAAGGTAACTATTTTGAAGGGGATGACAAGGATTGTTATAAAAGGAAAGCTAATTTACTTTTTTTAAGCTTAATCCAAGAAATTTCCAATAAACACCTCATATTAGTACTTAAATTGAAAATTGAAAGGAAATTTTAAACAGATAATAAAAATGAGTTACTAATTAATTTTCTTCCTTATAATCACAATCATCCCTAGTGACCTAGAAGATTAGGTTGAATTGTAAACCCAAAACATAATCCAAATAAAATAAACTTCTTTTTGTTACCCATTAAAATTGGAGTGGAAAAGATTAATAAAATTGTTAACAGATTATTACCTTTCTGTGACTGAAACAGTATAAGAGAAGGTCCTCTTTTTTCATCCTTATATGCTTGAAGTGCTCTTTGAATCACACGCCAACCATTTTGATTACTTGTTTCTATGTGAATTTCAAATTTTAAATCACTAGGATAATTACCGATTGAATTAGTTTCTGAACCCTCTCTGTAAAAAAAATAAATTAAAAAATGTTTAATAACATTTACACTTCCACATATATGAATTTGAAAATAATATGTACATTTTTTACAATAGTATCCAGTTTAACTCATCATCAGAAGTAATATTTCTAATCAGAAACACAATTTTAAAAAAAACATTGCAATAGCAAGAAAAAATAAACAATTTTTCAAATAAAATAACAGATTCTACACTAAAAATCTTAAACTTTAATAATTTAATGTATTCTATGTAATAGTTTTTAAGGTATTTTCAATTTAAATACATTGTATGTAGATACATGTAGTACTTTCCAAAATACTTAAATAAAGAGTTAAAAAACACACCTTATTTGTTAACAGGCAGCATTTCTAAAACTACATAAAAAAAATGAAAACATCTGTTCCAATAGAAAATTACCAGTGCAGGTTCCTCCTCCCACATTTTAAATCTAATTAAGTTTTATTTAATTTTTTTAAATAAAACCATATTAGTCCAGTGCAATGGAGGCATATGCCAGCAAATAACTTACCCAGATTAAATTAATTGTGTGTAACACTTTGAAATAAAATATTTAAGATGGATAGTTATAATAAATCTAAAAAATTACTGTCTTGTAACAAAAGATATAAAACAAATTAAAAACAAAATTTCAAAAAAATTAATTACTTGAGCTAGTGACTACACTGTTGTACTTTTTTATGACACCTAATTCTAGGAATTTCAACTTTAGTTGGAATTCTTGACCAAGTTGGGATTTTTTTAAATTTTAACTGGAAATATATGCTCTATGAATGTATAAGCATTCATTTTTATAGAAAGTTATAAATTGGTAACATAGCCGAGTCAGCAGTTGTAACAAATAAATCAACTAGACAATTCAAGTAAATTGTAACAAGTTTTTTTATGAATATTTAAAACAGGGTTCCCACTGAATTTTAAGATTCCTTTTTCCTGACTAATTAAGTAAAAATTTCCTGATTCTCATAATGCAATGCTACTGACGTTTACTCTGCAAAACATACATATTTTTTTTTGTTTTGCAGCCTCCACATCCCCATAGCTGCCCAAGTCATGCCTTTTTTATATTCTTTGTTATTACATTCATTTTTAAAGTTTATTTTTTAATTTTTTTTTTTTTACAATATAAATTTAAAATTAGGCCATTTTTTGTGATAAATTGTTTCAGTAAATTCCATTGCAATGTACGAAAAAAAACCAATATTTAATAAGTTTCTTGCATAAAAATGAACATCATGGTAACTAAAAGTAACACAGACAACAAATAAAAACTAACTAAAGCATTTTTAAAAATAATTAGCTCTCACTAAGATTTCTTAAACATTTTACACAAAAACTAGCCTACATTATTTTGTAAAGTATATAAAGAATAATATTTAATAACTTGGTTTGCATAAAAATGCTAAGAAACACAGATTTAAATTTACGTATGATCACAATTTAAAGGAAAATTAAAATCAGACTAAAAGTAATACAAATAAGAAGACTAGAACAGAACACCTTATTTTGTACAGAAAACAAACATTATTAAGTTTTCCTTGAAAAATATATTGTCATTATTATTCTAACATATATCAAAAAAGTAAAAAAGAAATATAATAACATGAGATTTAATTACATACATAATATGTATGTATAAAACATAGCACAAATATTCTTCAATATGTTTAGGTTTGCTCTTGTCTAAAAGTTTAAATTTGATGGCTATCTGTTTTTCTTCTGCCAAGATTGTAGCTCTCAATTTTTCCCTTTCTTCCATCAGTTTTTTAATTTCTGTCAGCGTTTGCTTTTTCAGCACTCTTTATTGTTGTTTTTGAGAGAAGTTTTTTATTTTTTTCTACAAGAGATTCTTCATATAGTCTCCCAGAGTTTCTAACTGCAGTGAGAATTTTTTTGCTAATAAAAACATTCTCCTTGTCCCCAATATCTACAATTGCACAAAAACTTTTCATTGATAAATTACTGTCTATTTGTGCAAATTTTCCACAAGAAGAGATTTATTAATGGAAAAGCTACCACTGAAAGTGCAATTCTTTGAAATCTTTTGTAACTTTTCCAGACTTTTTCTGATTTTTTCTAAAAATCCCTTACTAAGTTATGTTTCCTGACATTTACTGCCTGTGGAAACCATGTACAACATACAAAGTAAATACCAAACTCTTAGTTTTAAAATATTGTCCAAGAATTATACATTTAATTACTGTGTACAATGAAAATTTATTAAATTCATACCTGTCATTTCTTTCAGAAGTGTAAATACTGTTAAGAGCAGGCATTTGATTCGTACGAACTGTATCCAATGCTACAACTACAGCTTTTTGACTAGCTGACATAAATAAGCCAATAATTGCCCTGGGACCTGTTTCTGCTTTCTGATAACATAAATATATATGATGCAGAGGTGACTCAATCTATAAAAAAAGATCAATGTTTTAATAAATATGTAACCGTTATGCTATCAAATAACACTATAATGTAAAACTTAACTTTTTTTTCTGAAAGGAATGTAACATAGATACAATTTGATATTTATCCAATCAGAATGTCATCCCATACATTATTGTATATACTTTTTTTTTTACCTCAAAACTCACTAAGATGTTTGAGGGTGCCCAGAATGTAATACAGGTTGGGGAAAAGTTTATTCATATTTTAATGTAAGTAAAAAGGTTTTTTTATATTTCGAATGAAGTTTATTAAACAAAATATATACTGTTTGATCATTTATTCCATATAACTTTTGTGTTTTCTGGACAAAAACGTGTGATAAATGATTTTAAGGGGCCTCTTTTGAAACCAACTCTTTACCATTCAGAGAATTTTGTAGAGACTGAAACAATTGGTATTTTGACAGTTCAAGAATGGGCTGCATCATCAAAACTTCCTGGCCAAGTTCTCTCAATTTTTGATGAGCAACCAAAGATGTATGGGGTCTGGGGCGTTGTCATGATGGAAGACAACTTTCCTTTCAATTCTGGTTGCTTTATGTTGATCATATGGCCCAGCTGTTGATGATAGAGGCTACAATCAATCATTTGAGCAGGCAGAAGCACCTCATATGAACAATTTCTTTCCAATCCCATCTCACACACACACACACACACACACACACACCATCTTGGTGTCAATCCAAGACTGCTCTGTCAACAGGTTGCCACTATTCACAAAGCCTCACCAATCAATGTTCAGTTTATTACTGATGTCAAGACTGCTACTTTCAAGCTCAATTTTTTTATTTATTTACACTGTTAAGGGCTGGTCTTGCTCAATTTTTCTTGATTAAACTTTTCAGTCATCAGCTGACCAGAATGAGGTACATCATCGGTATCAAAATTTCCAGGTTGAAAACACTTAAACTAGCTTTGTGCCACATGCAGTGATACAGCATCATGTCCATATACATCACAAATTGTTTTGTAGTTTGAGTGGGATTCTTCCCTCTTTTGTAATAAAATTTCAAAAGTTATTGAATTTTTTATTTATTTTCATTGGTAATCAAGATGCAATAACTTTTAGATAAATAAACTAATATAATCATAACCTTTCAAAAAATACGCTACAATATGTCACCTTTCAAAAGCACAAATATTTTGACAAATTTGATTAATATTCCCAGATTTATGAGATCCTAAAATTCATCTACCAGGAGAAATCAAAGAAACATTTTCTCCAACCCATATTGTATTCTAAGATAGGAGTAATCATACATAGTGTTATGCAGCTGATATCTGACCTAAGGCAGATTTGTATCATGCCTATTTTCACTCTTTTCAATGTCCAACTAAACTGATTTCCCGAGTGAAATTGGATATTAATATATATTTATTATTTCATCTGATAGATGTATCTGAACTTAATTCTATTAAATAAAAAGTAATAAGCAAGCTGAAATTAAATCTAGAATAAAAGTACAAATGAATGACACCTAATCGTACTTATTATCTTACAAACATTTATAACAATACTTTGAAAACATTACCTTATTTAAATAAACATCTTCATTTGCAGTACAGCAAAGAAGTTGTGTGATGTTGAAAGTATTGTTTTCTCTCATTCCAGCAGCAGCTATTCTTTTAGCTTCACTACGTTCAACTCGACATAAACAACCCAGTGACATCAAACCTCTGAATTCTGGTGGCATCTGAGTTTCATAAATACCATCAATATCTGGACTAGATAAATCAAGAGAGAGATCCCTAAAACAAAGTTATATATTATTATTAAAATTAATTTTATTTAGTATTTACTTATAAGATGATAGTTAGAGATAAATTGATCTTGGAATTCAAACAAACTAGAAAGTAAATGATGGTTTGAGGAGGAAAAGATCAAAGTAGGTTTTTCTACACTTGGTCAATCACTCATCACTCTAAACCTCATCTATTGTTCTTCTTAATTTATGAAATTTATATAATAGAACTAAATGTAGAGGGGATATGTGCGTACTTTGAAAACCCATTCGTAATTAGAATTATACTGAAATGGCCATTCATTTAATATTATAAACATAACTCGATTTAAACAATTATTTTATTAAAAAATAATTAAAATATAAACCCACTTACCAACAATCTTTTAATGCATTTTAGCATTTTCGGAAATGAATTCCATCTTCAGGAACTTAATTTTTTTATTATTAACTAAAATTTTGTCGTCATGAGTAGAATTATTGTGTAGTGTTAAAATTTTAAATTCCTCGAGATGGAATTCATTTCCAAAAGCGCTAGGACACATTAAAAGATTGTTGGCAAGTGGGTTTATATTTTAATTATTTATTATACAATCATACAAACAAGCCATGTTTGATAAAATTAATTATTTTATTTTATTATGAAATTTAAGTTACTCATTCTTCTGCATTTTCTATTTGCTTAATTACTGATGTATTACTAACAGATTAAGAAAAATGTTATAAAATATGTCATCTGGGATAGTGCATACCCTCATTACAAGGTAATGCAAAACATGAAAAATGTTTAAATAAATTTGTTAAAACAACAGACTTTTTTTTTATATAATTAACATAATTAAATTTACTGATTATTAAATTAGTTCATAAACTAAGTAAGCATCGTTTTTATTGAAATTGAAAAGATTAACTCAATGGTAAGTGGGTAGTTAATAAATGTTGTAAATACAGTAAAAAAATAATTTATATATTAAAAAAAACAACAATTATACATTTCATTATCATTATTGCTCTTACATGTTCATTTAATCTTAGGCTAAGGCAGTGATTCCCAAATTGTGCACCATGGCAGTCCAGGGTTCCGCAGCCTCTCCAGAGGGGCGCCATAAAATATTGTAAAAGCTTCATAATTAATTGAACTGAGACATTTATAATTAATTTAATGTTATAAAGTAAAAAAAAATAATGAAGATATAAGAGTTCTATTTATTTATATCACTTACTTACGAGTAGTGATACTTTTACTTAGGATAGGGCACCATGACCACCGGGTTGGTCTAGTGGTGAACGCGTCTTCCCAAATCAGCTGATTTAGATGGGTGCATTGAAAACCAAGAGGGATATGTTGAAAATTGTATCACGATAAGTTTTTATTTTACTGAAATAAAGTTTATAGCTTCATAGCAGGGAAATTATTGACTCCAAATCAGCTGATTTGGAAGTTGAGTTCCAGCATTCAAGTCCTAGTAAAGCCAGTTATTTTTACACGGATTTGAATACTAGATCATGGATACCGGTGTTCTTTGGTGGTTGGGTTTCAATTAACCACACATCTCAGGAATGGTCGAACTGAGAATGTACAAGACTACACTTCATTTACACCCATACATATCATCCTCTGAAGAATTATCTAAACGGTAGTTACCGGAGGCTAAAAAAAAAAGAAAGAAAAGGGTGGGGCACCATGAAAAAATTTTAATTGAAAAAGGGCACCGCAACTCAGAAACGTTTGGGAACTACTAGGCTAAGGTATATTATTGTTAATTTCTAATATTCTATTTCGTATTATCTACTTATTTGAACAATTTTGCTTGTATAATTATTTTTCAAGTAAATAAACAAGTATTTCAACATACATGCTATGTTCTCTGTATAAAGATTCAGGTACAATAAACTGATAAAGATAATGGGCATGATGTGCTCGAGGTAATATGCGATTGCACTTGCGCCAAAGTGCACCTGTTGTTTCTTCTCTTGGTTTTAGCTGATTAACAAAAAATATCCTTGGTAAGATTAATCGAACCTGATGCAATTCTGTACCTGCCATAACCCAAAGACGCATCATTCCTGGTTCTGTTTCCACCATCTAAAAACAAAAAAAACCTGAATTTCTTTAATGTATATTTTACTTTTTCAAAAAAAATCATACTGAGAAGAAACTTAAATTATATGTTTTTATCTTTATATTTGAAGAGATTTTTCATCTGAACAAGAGTATAAAATTAAATGATATAATCATTAATTAACAACAACTTCCACAAGTTAGAACAAGTTTATTACTAGCAAACACCTTTTTCTGTCACGTTGTCAGAGAAGATATGCATGGAAGATGCCAAGTGATAAAAAAAATTCCAGATAAATTATTTAACGATAAAAAGATGGGTTTAAAAATCAGAGCACAGTTACCCTGAGCATATCTTGATAATGGCAAAATGTAAAAACGAAAAAGGAGAAAAGAGGAAAAAAAATTACAGGATGAAGAAACCTCCAACTTGTTTCAAAATATATTTAACAAAGTGCTGGTGGAAACAACAGAGGCAGAAAAAACAAAAACTCTGGCAAAGGATTGAAAAACTTTCTTAATGCTGTCCCATTATGTCAAACAAAATTTTAGAAAGTAAACAAAACAAAATTTAACTTAAATAAAAATTGTAAATATTATTATTCAGCTTTTACACATTCTGAAAATCAAACAAAATTTATTTCCATAAAGTTAATAATTTAATCAAATAAAATAAAATAAATGAAAATAAAAATTGTGATGATTATTTTATTATTAATTAATGATTATTATTTTTATTAATATTATTGAAATAATGTTTTATTAGTCGGCTGACCAGGTACAGAAAGCGGATTTGACCACAACTGCAAAAAATATCAAAAAGAACAGTAGAAAATTTGAGTCCAATTTATGCCCTTGTCAAATAATGTTTTTACTTTAAAAATGATGCAGAAATAAAATAATAATTGCTAAAAAAAAGTTTAAAAAAGAATTTTGGTGCATGGACCTATTTTTTTTTTTTTAAAGTTCCCAATTGTTTCTAAATTAATGCTAGTAAATACTGTTGGAATTTTCATTCTTGAAAATTTAATTTAAAAAAAAAGTGTATTTAAAGGATGGACTGATTTAGCCTCATGGATTTTTAGTGTTTAAAAGTTTATTTATTGAAGAAGACCAAAAAAACTGTAATTTGTTTAAAAAAAAAATTATGATACCCTCTTGTCCAAACGGGTTGAAGATCAGGCCAAAGCTGTGCCTAAATACAGAATATATATATATAATATATATTTACTGGGTGTATCACGAAGTTGTCCCAGGACTTTCATAACCTATTGTACTTGTGAAAATAATGGAAAAAGTTCATATAAACATATGTTCTAAAATGCTTCATTTGCAAGTTATGACTAGTGAAAGATTTTGCTCGTATATCAGTTACCCGGTGAAATGAGGTCGTACTGAAATTTTTACAATGTTAATTAAGGAGCAGAGTTAGTGATTTCTAATGGTTTTTTGAACTGAAAAATCAAATAAAAAGTTTAAAAAGATCTTTACATTTTTTTATCCACTTGTGAAAATATCTATGGTTCATACAACTTTGTCAGCACTGTTTGGTCGTATGAGAGTAAATTTTAACCAATTTTTCATCTTCAGAAAGCAAACAACATATCATTGCATACTGTTTAACTGATTCACCAACTTCAAGAGCCAATGTAAAATGAGATTTTGAAGTTATAAACAAAAATATTTAACCAAACTGATTGTTCTAATACTATCATAACCCTCTTGCCAACAGTTTTGCCTCAACTATTTGTGTTTTTAATTACTGAATGATACTCATATATTTGGCTGTTTAGTCAAAGAGGTTTTTGAAACACAAGGTAAGCAATTACAAGTTAAGTTATTAACAATTTCACTGTACTCAATTTACTACGACCACTATACAAAATAGTCAAAAAAATAAAAATGGCAAAAACTACTTCTAATTTTTTTAATTTAGTCAAAATTTTTAACTATCAATGCCCATACATAAAAAATGTTTGAAGAATTTAGGTTGAACCAGTCTGGAGATATTAATTAAAATATAGGCCAACACAATTATGTATGTACATACATGTAGCTAAAAGAAATTTCTATTACTTTTTTGTTTTTTTGACTAAGGAGATCTTGACACATTTCCAAAAACCCTCATAACTCAAAACTTTGATCCCTATATTTCTTCTTTATAACTATGTTCCTTAGCCAGGAAAGTAAAAATGAGAAAAAATAAACCAAGACTTACTTGAAACTTCAGGAGCAGCACTGAAAAAAGTATACATAGAGAATGGGTATCTGAAGGTCTCACTGCAAATGATGAAACATAAAAACAAAAAAATTCTTCAAATTAAAATTTAAGTGAGGTAAAGAGTATTAGGGAATGTTATAAGTAGATATGAAACTAAAAAAAAATACATAGATGGAAAATTACAGAAATATAAGAAAAAGAGAAATATAGAAGCTGGCTTTAAAGTAGTATTTCAGGAACTAGAGTTACAATGGGAGACAGAAAGGTGACAATTATGAATTACTCTGAAACACATATAACACAATGGTGGAAAGAGATACATAAAAACAATATATTTAGGAGAGCCATTGTAAGAAGCAACAGTTGAATCAGAATTAGAAAATAAAAATGAAGAAAGGAGAGGTTTTATGATGAGACCAATTTAATAAAATTTTAGTAACTGAAAGTTAAGAAATTTCTAGGAGTTTACAATATTTACTAATTAAATGTGGATAACTTTTTCAAGATACTCTGTTTATATTAATTACTGACAGCATCTATGTACAAGGAATAGTTACAGTAGATTTTGAGAAAAGTAGTAGTTAATTCTTAAAACAATAAATGAAAGATGAAAACAGTACTACATCATGAGTTTGTTAGAACTTCATAGGTAAGTCTGCAGATGGCGAATTCAACAAACTACATTTACAGTTGACCAACATGACCTAGCCTAAAACTGAAATGAAAATGAGGGGAAAAATAAGCAAAAAAACATTATATTTCAGTTCAATTAGATTTTTAATAAAGAATACTTTGAAAAAGTACCTCAAATTTTGTTGGACAACGTTTTTTTTTCCATTTGATGAACCACAGGACTCGAATGTCATTTTATTAATTTTTTAAATTGACTTTACAAATCGTGCCACTAGATAGCATTACTTGATAGTATTAGGTAGCATACAAAATCTTGATAATGTACATGAAATAATAAAATTTAAAGGAAAATATACTACAGCTTGTTTTAATAGTAAATGCTCTTGATGTAAATGAAAGTACTGAAGATGAAACAATTTTTTTAATTGCCATTACTTCTTTAAAAAAAAATTAAAGTATTAGTTTTCAACAGATTATACTATGTAGTTTTATTAAAAAAGGAATAAATAAAACAGAAATAAATTCGACTGGTAAAATCGAATTTAACAATAAAAATCGTGGGTTACACAAACTAATAAGTGCAAAATTACATCACAGATTTTCAATTCATGAAGGTCTAATAAATAATGTTTTAATAAAACATTAGTTTTATTAAAAAAGGAAAAATATGGTATGAAGTGAATATGACTATCAACAAAAAAAATTGGCCGTGAAATTAAAAAAATGTATATTTGTTTAATCTAGAAAGGCAATCAATTTTAATAATAAATCCATAAGATAACAATCAGTAACTCATAAAAAAATAAAAGAATAATCTAACAAAATGCACTGATATCCAAAAAAATTACAATGAAATTGTAAACCGTATTATAAGAGTCTCACAGATATCATTTCTTCCGCTAAAAAACAAAAATTTCTGTAATATAAATAAAATTGTTTTAACAAAATGATACTGATATCAGAAAAGGTAAGACATTACATTTCTATTATCAAAATGTTATTAATTTAGAATTTTGTTTAAAAAAAATGCATGTTAAATATATGTAATAGACAATAGATATACAATAATAGATAATAAATGATGTTTAAGTGTTCCTTGCAAAAAATAAAAGAATTTGTTACAAATCTCTTACTGGCCTGATTTCATTTATTAAACAACGAATAATTATAAGAATTGTATTATTTCTGTAAATGTGATATGTATTACATTTAGTTTTTGTATAAAATGTAAAGATACCATGAAAGTAAATACTGAGTAATGCAAAAACAAAATTGAAATTGTATACACATATAGGCAAAGATGTATAATATTAATATATATTATAAAAATTTATCTAATAAACATAGAAAAACACTACTTACTTGAATTATTTGCCATTTTTGTGATAATAATGTTTGTTGAGCTTTACGAAGAAAACTACTGATACCAGCCGGCTGTCTAACCATTCTTGTCTGGGGTTGATTACCTTGTAATCGTGCTTTTTTATCTTGTTTAGAAGAACCAGAAGTCACACCCAGCAATTGAGTCGCTTGCCATTCCCACTTTTTTTTCTGAAATGCTAACCATACTTTTCGTTCGGCCTAAAAATATAAAATAAGAACCAGTTATTATTTATTATCTTCAAAAAACAGATTCTAGTCCTAACAATTTTATAAAGGAACATCTTTTTTCATTTTAATTAATACAACAGAAATAAGATGCAGGAGCATTATAGATATTTGTTTAATCAAAGTTTTATGTAGAGTAGTATTTATTCTACTGTATAATATATCATACTCCAATCTAAACAATCTCCACTCATATAATTTTATTAACTCTACGTATTTGTAAAAAGATCTAATATGAAATTAAATGACATATCAAACAACTATCAAGAAATAAGCTATACTTATAAGCTTTTAAAGAGAAGACATAAAACAACTTTAACATTTAAAGTGTTGACCCAATGAACATGCATATTCTGAAGTAATATTATTTTTAAATATTTCATACAGAGTTAAATGACTGTAGACAGTGTTTAATGCATGTATGATTAGCATCATTCAAAGGATCCTACTCAACACAGCTTTATAACATATGAAGAAAGAGTGCAGAGGTAAAAGGGGTTTAGTCCATTTTTTCTGATTTTTGTTTTATAAAATCAAGTGTATCTTATAGATGAACTTCATCATCCTGTTCATTGATTGCATGAAAAACGAACTTAGTCACAAGAAAATCTATATATTGTAAAACCTTGTATAGGCAAAGGTTTCTGAACCTTTGGATTGGTTGACTGAACATACAAAGGAGCAAGTCGATGTGTCATTCTCTGTTGTCTGAAATTCATTCTACTTTCACAAAGATCATTACTCATTAAACAGTTTAGTTTACAATCAGCCTCATAAAATGAAATAGTGAAAGTAAGAGTGAAGGAAACAATAGAAATACTCAATTTAAGAAAATTAAGAGCAGCTACAATTTGCACAAATATTAATTGACAGTAACAAAAAGTAAATTATCAAGTCACGAGTTTGGTAATGATTGCCGATGGAAATAAATGTTTTGAGGGTGTTTCAGTTGAAGATAGAAAATAAATCCTTAAGTATTTTAATGAGATGAATAGCAATGACTAGCAGAATTCTTATTTATGGCTAATTAGTGTCATTGTTGTCCAGCAAAGAAGTAATTGGCAGTGTGAAAAAGATGCAAATTTCAGAAATTCAAACTTTTGCTATAAAACATGACTTAACATTAATAAAATAGTTAAAGTGATTGAAGTCTAAAAAAAAAGTCTACTCCTATCTATAGAGTAAACCGGACAAAATTGAATTCGTCAAAAATCAATTAAATTTACTGACACGTTTATTAACGATCAATGAGGTAAACACAAAAATAAGCCATTCTCAGTAACTGAGAACAGTATTACTACTATAAAAATCATACTACATCATTTAAAGGTTGAATTAGTCATTATAGTATACTATACTTTAATAGAATAATATTTTTTCAACATTTTTTTAATTTGTAACTTCATTTTTATATTTTAATGTATCATTAAAAAATATAATATTATTGTTTAATTAGATTAATAACACTTATCAGTCCTATTAAAATTATGACACCTCTATTACCTATCATTTCTTAACTAACATATTTCTTAAAATGTATCAAGAGGAAAAATGTGTTAAGTCTGCAATTTAGTTCCTTTTTTGCGAGTAAATATTATCTAAAGTAACAAAAATAATTTTATATTTTTGTGTTTGATTTACACTTTTTTTTTGGGATTTTTCTTTTTAGAAAATATAATTTATTAAAAAATTAATAAAAAAAAGGAAGTTATAGATTTTATAAGAAACAAATTTTCTACTGTGATTAAACCCCTTTTTCTCCTATACTCTGCATATACAACTAATGTCTAATGTCTCATCAGTTAATAGTACATCTTGGTATCAGATATATACAGTGCTTCTGTACATTGCTTATAACACAAATTGGTGCCCAAGAAAATGCGTTTTTTGATTCACCTCAAGTGTCATTATTACAGATTTCTGGATAAATAAGACATCCTCAAATCTTACCCCTTTTATTTATTAGCATTTTAATTTCAGCAAATAAAAAATTGACAAGCTAGTACTAAATTGCTTAAGTAGGGTGGTTGGGCTAAGATAAGATTCCTTGTTAAAAACAAGGAAACATCAAGGTAAATGTGCTGGTGCGTTGACAGGCAAGAAGAATCCAGCACCCATCTTCTGCAAAGCCAGAATTAACATGATGGATTTGAGTGATCTAAAGCATCATCACTTCTTTTAACATTTATTATTTACAATCTAACTTTCAAGCACAAACATATGATGAACCTTTGGCATCAAAAAATGCTGTCAGTATTGTTATCACTTTCAGTCAAGTTGCACTTTGACAGCTTGTTGTCAAACCATACAAGAAGCACCAACTTCCATCACTTTCTTCAATCTAGGTTAAAAGATTTTTTATCAATGAGTATCACCACTGCCCATTTTAATGAATTCAGCTGACAATATAGCACAAAGATATTTCCTGTTCTAGCATTAATAAATGAGGACCCAAACTTATACACAATTTTTCCTTTTTCAGGTGGTAAAATTTACTGTTTTTCTATTAATCCCTGTGAATTCTAACATGCAGCAATAAAAACTGTTTTGAATAAGTTCTGCCAATTTTTCTAATCAGGAAGTTGAAGGCTGTCTGCTCCCATCCCCTAACAACATTTGGTCATTTCTTAACTGTTTATGCCAGTTAAATGCAGTTATTCTCAATAAAAATAATTTAGTTTACAGACACTTCAAATGTTTTGGTAGTTTTTTTCCTTAATTTTACATAGAATTTAATTACTGGTTTTTGTTGTTCTTAAACACAAACAAAAAACAAACCTAACCAAAACAGTTGTCACTTTTGACTGTCAATTAAACAGGTTAAGATTTGCACCATTTATAAAAATATTTTCTCAAATTATTACCACCAATCCCAAGTAGATAGTAATATGGCTACAATAATGTCAGGCCAGTAACATAATTGTTACATGGATCTAAAATTGCTCTTGAAGACTAGATCTGTTTATCTGCATTTGAATCTAATATGTTTATCAGGTGAAGGGAAGTGTTTTTACATACAAAGAGAGATTTAGTTCTAGTAACAAGACAATATGAATAAGAGTACCTGTTGAGAACAGTAAAGAGGAATCTTCCAGATGTGTTTCAAGAAAATGTAGACTAAGTATTCAAACTAATAAACTACAACTTTCAACAAGGCACTGCTTTTAATTCCATTCACTATATCAATCTTTTTAAAGAATGTAAAAAAGTAATTTAAAAAAATAATTACTACATGAAGTGAGCCAAAGTTATCAGCTGATTGAGTAAATGTTGTTAGCCTAATTTATAATCTTTCAAAAAATGATTAAAAATGATTTTCTATTCTTTTACTGTTTAAGAATTCAACAACATATTTTGTATGCTGATCGATTTCTAAGAACAAAAAAATTTTTCTTTCATTATTTTTAATTATTTATGGAATATAAAATTACTTTGGGTTCAAACTTAACAAAAATTAACAAAATATATTTATGGTAAAAGAAGTAATAATAAAATAGAAATATTTATTTTTAACATACTGTGTTAATTTCAGACATATCTGTTACTATTTCATTCACTTAACAAATAAAAATAAATATAAACCTAGTAACATAAAAATAAAGTGTGAAAGTGTGGTCGCTGACATTTAAGATCTAAAAACAATGAATGTGAATGTGCAGTAGAGGAGGTAGTCTCAAAAAAATTCCGACCCTTAAAGACTAAGTAACTTGTATCAACCCAGTCCAATAGAGTCCAGTATCTACAGACATAAAGTTATCTAACGATGTTTCTAAATAACACAAAAGTAAATATAATTTTATGAAGATATACGAGTATCCACTACACAAAAATTTCAAATTATTATCACATTTAACTGTAATGTCTCAAGATAAAATTGAACACTTTAAAAGAATAAGAGTACATAAGCTTACAAGCAAAATAATATGTGATTAATATTTATATAAATGCAAACGTAATCAAGCACTACACTAAGTTTGTACTAGAAATAAAAACATACTGAAACTGTTTCTTAATATAAACACCTAAGCTAAAACAGATAAACTTACTTTATGTTTTATAGGTTTTTTCATAACATAAAATTAACAGTTTTGTGATACAATAATTTCTTTCGGAGAAAACATACCCTTGTGTTACCAAATGGAGGAGCAGGACCAAGTGATTCTTGCCAAGTAAGTGACACACTTGGCTGAGAAATAGATGCAGGAGGTGATTCTTCCCTCTTCCTTTTTGTTGAATGAACAACAGGTCGTTTTATGCCTCCACTGCTTAATCCTTTACCATTTCTACTAATATCTTCAATATCTCCAACTGCAGCTTCGTCCTAAAAAATGATTATATTTATGAAGAAAATTATTTTAACCATTAGGTATTATTAGCATAAAAAAAATTAAATCATAATGTCCAATTGCAAACAAATGATGAAGATTACAACTGAAAGTCGACCATTACCTCACAAAATAAGAAAGACACAATAATTTGAATTAGATCTAATTAAATCATCTTGTAAGAAACTAAAG
The DNA here is from genome assembly GCF_047948215.1 of Lycorma delicatula. Taxonomy (NCBI): domain Eukaryota; kingdom Metazoa; phylum Arthropoda; class Insecta; order Hemiptera; family Fulgoridae; genus Lycorma; species Lycorma delicatula. Next base: position 39,498,985 of record NC_134459.1, read on the forward strand.
TACAGATACTGCTAAAATAAGATTTAAATAAAGTATACACAGATCTACATAACCAAAGTAAAAACAACCTAATAAGCAAGAGCTTTTCATCGTTTTTTACAGAGCATTACATATGTTTAATTAAATACCTACCAATTTTAAAATGATTTCTGAATGAGCAATATCTGGTATAGTGGAATTCAACGAATTTAAGCAGTCTAAGGTGAAATTAATCTAAGGTGATAGTATGTTTATGAGACAACTTCCAATACTTAATGAAGAATGAGAGAACATGCAAATGAACCTCAAAACTCAAATGAAGCTCAGTGATGGTGGATAACCATCACTGGTATGTAGGCCCAACAAAAAAAGTTTATATTAACAAATAGTTCCAAAATTTCTGCATTGTCAAGTTGCCTGAAATTTACAGATTTGTGATTCAAGAAATTGTAATATATAATTTTAATTATTGAAAAGAATGTACACATAAGGCTTCCAAGAAGTTTACAGAGAAGCACAAGAACGAACAACATCTTACAGGTGCTTTGACAATTCTTATACATTAGGAAGGAGATAAAAATGCTGAGATATATTATAAAAAAAAGTCAACGCAGATGACCTCAGCAGAAAGATCATGAGTACATTCATTATTATGAAAAAGATACAGTAATCTTTTGGAGAAATGTATATCGTAAGGCTAAAAAATTATTTCTGTATTTATTGAGGAATGGTGAAGAACTATGATGTTCTATCTAGAAAAAAGGACTGTTGACTTTTGGGATTCCTTTATTCCATGATTATGCTTGGCCATACTATACAGCTGTCATGTAAAATCTCATCAACTATTTAAATAGAAATAACTGGATCATTTTACCAGCCCGACTTTGTACCCAATGACTATTATCTCTTACACTTTTAGCAATTTCTCAGTGATCTGAATTTGATAATGATCTATTACAAAATGAATTTATAAAGTGGCCAATAAAGCTGGTTTCTATAACGGTATATTAAAGCTTTTGCCGTGCTTTAATAAGTGCCTCAACGATGATGGCAATTATGTTGAAAAGCAATTTAAACCTATGGAACTTGATCAAAACATAATTTTAGCCTTCACAGACAGCAACAAAAAAATATAGTGTTGATGTCAGTATTTTAACATACTACTGTGAAACATAACTATTAGAAAATTACAGACCAAATTTACAGTACAGAAAATTGAAGTACATGACGTGTATTTTCAGCATAAAAGGCTTAAGCGAGATGACTGAACTTGACATAATTATAAAAAAAATACAGACAATATAACACATGGGAAGGAATGATTTAAGGTCAAATAGCTGGCTTTGACAAGGAAATACTGAAACATACCTAGATATGAAGATGTCTCGTATGATATTAAGTATGTGGAAAAATAGTTTATAGACAATATTTATTAAAAATCAGATATGGACACTACATAACTTCCTTGTACGCCTATTAAATTACACATACACATTTTTTTCTGCACTTCACTTAAAATTATTTCATTTGAAGGTGAGATACAATCCTCCAATTCTCTAATAAAGTTGACAGTTACACAACTGCACTGTGGTGGACACCACACAGCATCACATTTTGTGGTATCCGTATCAGCATTTTATATTAGTTAATAAATAAATTTTGTTTCACGCCGCTCAAGTAGTTATGAGGTGTAACTGAGAACATGTCATATCCGTAACCATGCACACAACGGTTCGAATCTGACTTCATACATATTTTTTTTTTTTTAATTTAATTATATTGATTTATTAATAATTATTAACCTGTATAACGATTTTATAATTAAAATGAAAAGTATATAAAATTTTATTTAACTAATAAATTATGATTTTTTAAATTTTAATTTAATTATATTGATTTATTAATAATTATTAACCTGTATAAAAATTTTATAATTAAAATGAAAAGTATATAAAATTTTATTTAACTAATAAATTAAGATTTTTTTCATATTTTTTTTTAATCAGAGGTTAATAATTATTAATAAATCAATCGATTTAAATTAAAAAAAAAAAAAAGGTAAAAGAAAAAGGAAATGAAGTCAGTCGGATTGAACGAATGTGCCTTCCCCTTGTAAGATCCAAATATTTCATTAATTAAAATTTATTTGGCTATAACTCTGGAAACAATGAAAATAAGTACCACTTATGATATATCGTTGAAAAGCTCTCAATGAGGGCTTTCTACTGCAGTTAAGAAAAAGTCCAAAATTAATTTTTTTTTTGATTTTGAACATTTTTGGTCAAGTTGATTGCAATCAAAAGGGGAGGTGCACAACTTGGTGTTACAGCAGTCCTAAATTTAAAACTTTAACATTCTACAGCTAATTGTTTTTGAGTTATGCAAGATACATATTTACATATATATGTCACGCCGAAACTAATAAAAAAGGATTCAGGGACGGTCAAAATGAATATTACAATACTTCATTTATTTCATATAACAAAGTAAAAAATGTAACAAATTATGGATTTTTTTTGTAACAATTAAAATTGTAATTATTACCTGAAGCAACTTAAACATTGTCAGGTAATAGTGTACTTTTCTGAGTAATGACTACTTAATTTTTATAAATAATATACTCATTGCTTTAGATAATATTACTATAAATCTCACATTTCAGCTTCGTCATACCTAGATTGTTTACTCTACAAAATTATCCAGAAAAATAAAGGAATGAAAAAAAAATTTGTATAAAAATAAAAAAGAAGTTAAGTTTGCATAAGAAAGAAAGAAGTTTTTCCCTCCACAATGACAAATATCAATGTAATTATGGATATAATTTATTATATTCAGATATTCTACATATTTTCTATAATATAAAAATTAATTGCAATTTTGGACTGCACATCAATCCGGTAATCATGAAAAGATCATTTCTAATGTTTGATAAGAGTAACAGCACATCATAATAAACATTTTAAAAAACATTTATATATAAAAAAAAAAAAAAAAAAAATAAAAAAAAAAAAAAAAAAAAAAAAAACAGTAAATTAAACTCACATTCTCATCATTCCCAACAGGGTTCACCTTAGAAGTAGAAGGTTTAACACAAAACAATTCATTTATTCTTCTTTGTTTCAGAGTGTCTGTTTTTTCTAGCATTTTTTTATGTAACCAATCTGGATGTCGAATTCTTGGTACAGGATTTGTTAACTGCAAAAAAATCGTTAAAATAGGACTTTTTAGGATATCAAAATGAAAAATAACAAAATCTTACAATTTATTAAATGTTTTACAATAAATTAACTGAAAATAATATTTTCTTAAGTTACTGCTTTATTTTCCAATTAACTACAATTAAATTAAAAGCTGGTTCTGCCAAAGTTATGCAGTATTTCTTTGTTCTTTTTCCATTAAATAATTGAAGGTACTTAATATTATAAAAAAGGCTAAATACACCACATTATTTTGTACAAGATTATTTGAGGAATGTAAGAAAATGATGACTTAATTCATATAAATACACTTTAAACAGTGCAGTTACAGTCTGATGTAATGGAGATGCTGCTCTACCTTAAATTTTTATAAATATAAAAAAAATTATGTAATAGTTCACAGAAAAGTAGTAATTTCTAACGTATTTAATTGTATATATAATTTACCCACACAAATAATTAGAATGCAAAGTGATCAATTATCATTAGAAAAAGAATGAAAAAAAAATTGACAGAATTTTTAAAATCTGGGGACTTCAACAGTGGGAGCATTTGGAATTTAAAATATTGATGAAATTTCTTTTAAAATCCCTGGCTTTAACTGTTCTTATAACGTCTATGAAATACAGCATCATGAAATAAAGCAATCACCAAATAATTCTCCAATCAAGTCACTTACCATTGTTATATTTATGCTCTTTGAACCACATGAATTACATTAGACACTGTGTTTTCACACTGTCAAGATCAAACTCCTTTCACATTGTTAGGAGATAGTACCAACAATTATGGCTTTGTACCTTTTATTTTAGCATTCCTCAGTAACAATTTTTTAAATTGCTAGTATTCAACCATTCGAAAAGTTAAACATGTAAAAATTTCACTTTCAGGGGATCAAACAACTCTTACAAGTATCTTTTTGAGTTCATAATTAAAAACTCAAGTGCAAAAAAATAATGATAGCGAATAAATAAAAATTATATATTTGTTTTCTATCTGTTTAGTTGCAGGAAGAATTAAGATGACTTGGTCAGTACGTACAATCCTTACTTCTACACTTTGTGGGTTGAAAAAATTATTAAGTGCACTGTTGTCAATATACAAGATGTGATCAAAAAGTATTTGACCTTATTCTTTAATGCGGTAATCAATTTCACCTAGACTCATATTGGTTGCGTATGATTCACAATTTTGCTGCCATTGCACCTAGTTGCTGCTTACAAGCCATGAAATTAAAAAGAGTGAATAATGTTTATCAGTTTTTTAATGCTGTTCAAAATTACAGATTGGTTGAGCAGAGAATCTGCATTGTATTTTGCCAAAAACTCAATGATACAAATAGAAAATAAGGAAGAGTCAAAAGAGCTACTGGTGATCAAACTATGGGTGATACACATACTACAGTGGTATCACAGTTTCCAATTTGGTCAAACATCTATCAGACCTCTCACCAGCAAAAATCCTGAAAAAAATTAGTTTAACAGATGGTGATGAATGATTGTCAAATAACAAAATTAGAGAGCTTGAAGATGAAGTAGGAATTTCATTTGGGTCAGTGCAATTGATTTTAATGAAAGATTTTGGGATGCAGCATGTAGCAGCAAAATTTGCCCCAAAACTTCTGTCATAAACAAAAGGAAAACCGGCCACAAGTTGCCCAAGACGTATTAAAATGTGCTAATAGTGATCCTGATTTTATGGAAAAAAATAATAACCACAGATAAAACATGGGTCTATGGCTGTGACTCTGAGTCAAAGACACAGTTATCCCATGGGAAAATTCCAAGTTCTTCACAGCAAAAGAAAGCCACGCATTCACAAAACAATGCGAATGTTCATTCTTTAATGCTGATTTTGTGTTTTTTACTATCAAAGCACATTTCATCATGACTATGCCCCTTAACAACAAATAGTCAATAGAGTACAAAGTGTCATAACTGTCCTTTGTCAGACAAGAGATGATGTTTGATGCAAAGAGAGTACAACATTGGGAAAATGGTGACTGGAAAACTCTTCACTACAATGCTAAAGCCCATATATCCACAGTGGGCTTTAACCACTTTTTAATTCAACTGACATAAGACCCCTGATTTTTTTGTTGGATATAATAGTTTAACCCTTTAGAAGTAATTCTGAAAAAAATTAAAATCACCTCTTGGAAACTTAGAAAAAAAATTGTTTTAAAGTTTTTTAGTGTGAATTATGCATAAATTATTTTTCAGTTCAATTTTACCCTACAATATAAATAAGCTGTGATAATATTTTAATAATGGGTTTACTATATGAAACTGTTAATTATTTGAAAATACATTAATTTTTCAATACAATTAATACAAATCGAATTGTTTAAAACATAACACAGTTCAATTATTGATGTTAATTATTCCACAAATAAAAATTCCTGTTGAAAATTTTTTGTTTTGCAATCATAAAGATAATGATAATGTTGTTCTGTATGTGTAAATTATTAATCATTAAGTGCACATTAAACTACAGTAAGTTATTGATAAGGAGAGAACACTTCAAATGACTGTTAGGAACAACAAGGTATTACTTGTTTTAAATATTTCAGTATATATGAAAATATTAGGTTATATAATAAAACACTAATTAGTTTGCATTATAAATATATTAACTGATCAAGAATACATTTATTTTGCATTTGTACAGTAATTTAAAATATTCAGTTCAATTGAAAATAATTTTTAGAATTTTTCTTGATTTTTTGAACATGAAGACTATTTATATTTATTCAGATACAGTTCGTAGTTACTTATTATTATACTCAGAATGAGATGTTCTAACTTTTCTCTTATTCCAAATCTACTTGAAATCTCAATGCACTGATTCGCTGTAGGGGGCTAGTCCCATATTAGTTCTGGAGCAAAAGTCAAAAACATGGAAAAAAAAACAGCAGCGGGAATCTTTGGTGTTATGTTAATTTTTAATTTTAAATAAATTTTGCAAAAATTATTGATATTATTCATATAATCTGGCTTTAGAACAGCGGAAAAACAGGAATCAACAACTTTTCGAAAATCCGTCAAACAGTTGACAAATGACAGACATTCTACTCTGGCTTACAATTCATTCGTAACAAATCAACTTTATTTAACAAAGTTTTACATGTGTTCCCATCCCATCCGGCAAAATATGGTTCTCCATAATTTATATGCTGCTGAACATTGCATGCATTTGCCCAATTCAAAATTTCCTCTTCAAACTTCAGAAGCATATGCTTAAAAATAGTATTACAATTCCAAGTATCAAATGCAATTCTGGGGGTGGGTTGATATTGATGATTTCCATACCCTTGTTTCGAGCAGGAATTGGCTGGTGGAAGCAATTTTCATAAAATTTTGCATCTTCTTTTTTGCACTCAGCTACTTTCCATGCCTTGTATTATTTCAAACAGCTTGAAATCATCTTTAGTGGGGCAGCATTCTTATGTGCAGTGCATCATGTACAAGGAAAACAGCTTGATTGAAACATAATCCCTACTAACAAATTAGCAGCTAATTTCAAGTCTGTGGCAACTGTGAATCTTGGCAAATCATTAATCTTCAATAACGACCACAGTTTGGACATGTTCTCATGATTTTCTTGTGCCCCTTCTTCCAAAACCAATGATAAGTAGCTTTTTAACTCCTGAATATTTAAATATATTCACAACAGTGGCATCTCTGTATTTTTTCCACGGTTTCTGTTTTGGTGCATGCTCATCTGTACTCTTCTCTTACGCTATTACCTCTTTCACTTCACTTTGTAGACACACATATCTTCAAAAATCCTCTACCACCATCTATACCTATTTTTACAAGACCAAGCACTTCATTAGGCATCCTTTGTATTTCAAAAAGTTTTCATAAAATTTCTAATAAGCAATTTTATTTGTGGAACAATTAACATCAATAAATGAACTTTGTTATAAACAATAACTGAACTATTTAAACAATTAGTATTTGTATTAATTGTATTGAAAAATTAATGTACTCTTGAATAACAAGTTTACACAGTAAACCGGTTCTTAAAATATTATATCAGCTTACATTGTACGATATAATTGAAATGAAAAATAATATGTGCATAATTCACACTAAAAAACTTTTAAAACAGTTTTTTTTTAATGTTACCAAGAGGAGATTTTAATTTTTTTTGAAAATTACTTCTAAAGGGTTAAACTATCATATTTAACAAAAAGATCAGGGGAGTCTTATGTCAGTCAAATTAAAAAGTGGTTCAAGCCCACTGTGATATATCACAACTCATAACTTATAAAGAGATTCTTGGCAAAACTCAGGAATTAACAACTTCAACAGACTCCTTACTTCAACAGACTGGCTCCCTTTAATTTCTGTCTTCTGAAGCTTAAAATTCTACTTAAAGGAAAAAAATTTGAAAACAGAGAAGAGATCAAAAGAAATAAAATAAGAGATATGGTACACACTAAAATGACTGAAAAATGCTTCTAACAATGGAAACATTTTCTGGAATATGTGTATATTCAAAAGGGGCCTACTTTGAAGGGGACAAGTCATTGAAAACTAAATAGGTTAGGTATTTTTTTTATTTTTTTTATGAGCCAACATAAGGTACTTCAGACCACACCTCGTACTTGACTGTTATACTTCAATCAACAATACTATGCTGTATTGTTGGGACAAGTAGTGGTGCCACTTCTGAAAGAAGACCTAAACAAATTAGAAGTGTTCCAAATGCAATGCCTATGGCGAATTCTTGGTGTATCACAGTGTGATCGTCTGCAAAATCACACAGTCAAGCTCAAATGTAATGAACAATCTACAGTTGAAATACCAAAACCTTCAAAATCAAAAGTGCAGACTGCAGTGGTTTGGGCACATATGCAGAATGCATGAATACCAACTTCCATACCATCTTCTATGGAGACAACGACCTGCACAGTAGAAGATCCAACAAACTGCACCAAAGAAAACATGGGTCAAGCAAATTGAGGACAAGCTAAAATAGAGAATAAATTTAGCTGATGCAAAACTAACAGCTACCATCTGGTAACAATGGAAAAATATCAAAAGTAATGCTCATTTTCCAGTGACACCCACAACAATGTACTGGCTCCAAGCCCACCCTCGCCCATACATTGTTAAGGGATCAAAAAAGAAGTAGTGCCACTACCTGTTCCAAAATCTGACAAGACTAACTGTTAAATACAATTAAGCTTACAATCTGTTACGAACTAGTAGTACATCTAAATAAAATAAAACCCATTTCTAATAACATTAATGTTATCAAGATCAAACGAGACAAGTTTAACTATACATCTCTAAAACTAAAGCTACAATGAATAAAATGCTAAATCACAATAGCTAAATACTAAGAGGAAAATTTTAATACACATTCTACACAAAGTTGAAATCCATTGGCAGTAAATATATAATTGAAGAACAGAGCAAACTTGGTCAATGTTTTCATAAACAAAAAAAAAAAGTACATAGTAATAATGAGAATGTCATTATCAATCTTTTTCAATATATGGCAGGCTAAAATAAATTCAGACAAAAGGTTCTTATAAACAAGGGACGGTTTCTACCATCTATATTTTATATTAAATATAACACAGTTTTAAACAATGATAATACTAACTCACAATCTTCAATAGTGTCCCAAATAAAAAAGGTATACATGTTATTAAATGTTTTATTATCAAATTTTACATCTTAAATTCTAAAGCAAATGCTGAAAGTGGCTGCCATCTTCCTGAATAAATGCTTCAACCCTTTCACTGTATTTCTTGCAACTGTTTTCAGAGCTTGTGGGATATTTAATAATCTTCAGTTGTTTTAGCATTCATGGTTTGCTGTTGTATGCTTTTTCTTTGAGGTAACCCTGAAGAAAAGAATATGGTGGTGTCAAATCTGGAGATCTCAGCGGTCATAAGGCACAATCACCAAAGAATTTGTTAGTTGTTGGATTAGCTTAGTGTGATGTTGCACCGATATTTTTTAACTGACAGTATTGATCACCTCATCCAAGAGTGCAATAAAATATTCCAATATAGTTTTGCATTGATGGTATATTCAAAGAAACTAAGACCAACATTATTTTTTCATTATATCACACAGCAGACTCCCATCTTCTATGGGTGAAATGGTTTTTCATGATACACTTGGAAATTTTCAGCACTCCATATCCTCCTGTTCTGACTGCGTACCTGTCCAAATGGAGCCAAATCTACTTTTCACCATAATATGACTCCCATCACATACATATTGATTAAATCAATGCCAACATTCTAGCCATTTTTCTTTGTCGGGATCAACAAATTTAACTGTTTGAATTCAATATGGTTGTAGGTTAAACTGTTTTTTTGCTAGATGAATGACTGATTTTGTCAAATTAATTTCAGCTGACAAGTATCTTAACTGATATTTTTGGTGAGGCAGTTAATTGGTCATTGATTTCAGGGACTGGGTTTGCATTCAATACTATCCTTGACCTTTTGGTTTCTTTTCATTAATAGGGTGAATTTAGTTTGTCTTTCTTAATACAGTCACTAACCTCAATGCTGATGTCTTATTAGAAACTGGTTATTCTTGGCACGTACGGGAAAAGATTCTAGCATTTAAGTAAGTGATTGCGTACAGTGCAACTCAATAATAAAAACAAATCGTTCTTAAGAAAATATCTCACTAACAATGCACTGAGAATTCTGATCGCTTTACTCTAATCAATAGTGATCTGCTGCACTGGAGTGATAGTCAGATATCAAACGAAACCATTCCAGTAGAATGTGACGGAGTAGAGTAGTTAATTCAAATACTACAGAAGTTTCATTAACAGGTTGTGTTTTATATGGACACCTTGTATATATCTTCACTGCCAGTAACAAATTCCGTTTGAACTACCATGAAAAACAGCAGCATTAATGCCATAGAAAATTATTGTTATAAAGATTGAAAATGTAATATGAAAAACATTCTGTTGAGTGTAAATCTTATTTATATCATTTAAAAACTGTTTTATACAATATCTATACACAAGCATAATGGAGAACATTATAGTAAAAATTCCATAAAAGTTACAAAATTTCATCAAACAATTTTGTTATTTCAATACATGACTACATTGTGAAATGAGTGAATTTCACATGCACCTACCAGTAGAATCTGTACAATACAAAATATAATTAATTTTACCTACCCCTTGCATGGCAGCTGGTATAGTTATAATCTTTTGGATAGCTCCACCAAGTCGTTCAATATAATAATCCCAATCAAGAACATCTCTGATATTTATGTTATCTATTGATGAATCCTTCAGCCATTTACGAAGAAAAAAACGCTTGAGACCAGGTTCTGCTTGGAATATAGCAAGTGGTACTGCTCTGAAAAAGTTTAATCAATTGCAATACAATTTACACAAACATCAAATATAACTCACAGTTATGAATATAGTTAAGTAAAGAAAATATAGTTTGCCTTAAAATAAAATAATTAATTAATTCAAATATAAAATCTTGAATTGTTAATGTGTCTTCTAAATATGAATTTGTGTTAAATGTCTTTTATTTTCACCCACCAACTACAACACCCTCAAACTACTTAGGGGTTAGGGGTGATCCTCCATATCAGCACAAGGAAAAACTGTTCATATAGATCCAAAAAAATTAATATAAACAGAAATTTTCCAATACATTAAACACTGTTTTTAATAAAATTTCATTTAAGTTACTGTTCTTGTGGTTTATAAAACTTAAAAAAAAATTTTTAATAAGTTTTTCTGTACAAATAGTTAACTATTTCTAGCTAACAATAATCACTAAACTCAGAATTAGAGCTTTACTTTAAGAAAAGAAAACTTAATCATCATACAAACAGTTAATTAAAATCAACTGACACTATAATCTGTTAGTCAAGAATCTTGGTACAATGGCACAGCTTATATGATATGATAAACTTTGTGGACGTTTTAATAATACTTCTACAACACCTGAAAAATTTACCTTTCAGTTACAGGTGACCCCTCTGGTTTGCGAGATATGATGAACTTACAGGAGAGTCCGGCATCCTTTACCATTTGATCACCAAGAAACTCAGCAAGCCGTTTGGCAGTGCTAATAGATGTTGATTTTTGACTTCCATAATCCTCAAGTTTACGACTCATTGAACGATTTTCAGAAATCAGTTCAAATAATTCTGAATCGGGCATATCTACAGCCTATAAAATAAAACATAATGATTGAAACTGATAGAATGGCAGTAAGAACAATTTAATCTGAAAAGGCCTAAAACAAAAAGTAAAAGGCGGAGTGAATCGGAAAGGTATGCAAGTAGGTAGCTGAACAAAAATGAAACGAATGAATAAGATTAAGATTATTTCTTATACGATAAATAACATTATAGAATGTCTTACAAGACTTTAGGTAAAAACTAATTTGCTGATTACAGACAGAATACTACACTTTACACTAAAAGTAATGGTGCATGACAAGAGATAAAACACTAATGCAAAAATAACTGTGAATGAAGAAATATTAATATTAAATGATTTCAAATAATTAAATCACTCAGAAAAAAAGAAGTATCTGAAAGATACTCTTTCAGATATTTTTTTAAAATAAGATGCAATTGATTGATGTTTTTATGAGTGAAAACACTTTCTTTTAATTGAAATATGTAGTTGTGTAGCATAATAATATTGCACAACGAACCCTATAGTCTTATCAAATTCATAAACTATAGTAAAGCATTATAATATTCAAAACAAGCACACATTCAAGTAGCAAATGAATGAAGGAAAAAATCCTATCACAGAATGATGAATTATAAGTTTTTAAAATTTAATTTTTTCAGGAGGCATCATGGTTAAGCTGTAACAAGGTTTAACTGCTTGCACATAATCAGGAGTTGACTGTATTTATTACAACTTGAATAAAAAGACATTGGAGAGGAAAGGGGAAGAATTATCAAGAAATCCTCACTTCCAATAAGTAAAGAGATAATGGTCATTGTTGAGTATCATACCAGAAATTAAGAGGAAGGCAGTAAACAGAACTGAATGGAAGAGTGCTACAAACCAATCCATGGAGTGAAAACCCAAGAAAATCACTAAATTCACTTCAAGTTATTCTAATGGGTGTTTCAAAAAGGATGCAACCCTAAGATTAATAAGGTAGAAGTCAAGCATAGGTAAGTTTTATTTCTCCCTACATGTCAGTTGGCAACATTGTACTCAAGGTTAGTAGCTTGTAACAGTTGAAATGTTCTTCTTATGCACTAGTGCTACACCAGTATAAATTTGTCCCCATTGTGTTAACTATGTAATTTTCCAAGGATGTACATGTTTGTATTTGAGATGTATTGCGCATATAAATCTTACGAACGAGTTAAGGATAAAATTTTTCAATTCTTCAGTTCCTAATAAGTTGACAATGTGTTTAATAAATTTCATGAAACTGGGAACGTACATGATCAGAAAAGCACAGTTCAACCATCACTGTTTACAGTAGAAGTTATGGAAGGTGTGAATGAACATTTGACTTGCTCACCCAGAAAATTGCTCAGAAAGATCTTCACAGACTGGGCTTTCACTATCTACAGCTATCAGGGCTACTAAAAAAATTACAATTGCATGCTTATCGCATTGGTGTCGTTCAAGAACTGAAAGAAGTAGACCATGGAAAACATTTACAGTACTGTCGTTAGTTTCATTCTCTTATTGATGACAACAGTACTGAAATTTTGGATCATGTTTATTTCAGAGAGGAGGCAAGGCTTCACTTGGATGGCTATATTAACAGCCAAAACTAGCAAATATGGAGCACTGAAAATCCCTCATGCATTTCATGAATGACCATTACGCACAAGTAAAATTGGTGTTTGTGTGCGACCTCCCAGTGTCGTGTAATAGGGCCTTCATTTTTTGACATATGTAGATGGTGTGGTTTATCGCAACTTAATAGAACAGTTTATTGCCGTGTTAGATTTACATGAACAAGAATGTCGGTTCCTGCAGGATAATACAATGTGTCATACTGTTAATGAAACGCTGGATATGTTACAGGAATTTTTGGTCATCATTTGATTCAAAATGGTTGTGGCCTCCAAGATCCCAAGATCTTACAACAGCAGATTTTTTCCTTTGGGGTATTTAAAAGCTGTAGTTTTTAAAAACAATCCAAATACACTTGACAAATTGAAGCCTAACACTGAAGGTGAGATTTCAAACATCACTGAGCAAACATTACAAAAAGTGGTTGCAAAAGTTATCAAACATGTGCAAACCTGCATCAAGATCACAAGAAATCATTTTGAACATCTATTGTACAGTTATTAAAGGTATAAAGTATTTTATTAACATTAATACTTTTGTAATAAATTCATGTCATCAAACAAAGGGATTGCTTCCTTTTTGAAGCACCTGTTACTTATAATAAACTTATAAAGAGTTTTCTAAAAATTAATTTTTCATCACTGATCTCAATATAAAATTAACAAAAATCTACGCTGACCTCAATAACAATATTGTAATAGATTAATTAAAAATCAGTACAGCATTCAAGAATTACTCTAAACATGAATTATTCATGTAACAAAAATTTCATAACAAATTAACTCAGAATACTAGATATAGTAACTATGTTTTAAGTGATGTGAAAACTTTATGGAATTATGTCATTTATGTTCACATATATGTATTTAACAACAAAGTAAAAGGCAATTAAAAGATAAACCACCCATTAGGTGATCTAATTCTCTGTTCAGAGATTGTAATCTTTGGATCATTGTAGTAACAACATTATTCTTTGAATGTAAGTGAGAACAGAATATTTTTCACAATAACCTATGAATTTCATCTTACCTGTTAGCTATAAACTAAAAATTAATGTAATAGATTATCTAATAATATATAAATGTCACAGGAATGGATGAAAATAACAGAATATGTGGAAATGTAGAACAGTTTATAACTAATTATATCGATTGACATACCCTTGAAAACAACACATCTAGCCAATAATCAGCAATTTTTGCCACAGCACCATAACATTTTTCTAATGTATCTCCTTTTAAAAATGCCTCAAAAACTGATGATTGAAAAATTTTAATCAGTTGCAATTCTCCCCGTCTTTTAACTTCAAATCTGTAAACAGAATAATTACGATAATTTTTAATATTTCACAACCAGTACGATTGAACGATCTGAACTAAATCCTAAACTTAAAAACAAAAACATTAATCCCAGCATTTTTTTTTTCGTTTTAACCTATGAATTATCTCCCACTGACATTTATTTTATTACCTAAAAAGTTATTGTATGTACCTAAATTTTTTCCATGAAATTTTCTAAGTATGTAACAGAATTTCTTTTGTATTCACCGTTCTATTTTTTCTAAAATTATTAATAAGATTGTCAAAATTTTTTCTCAATATTAATAAATAATAATTTATCAATCGTTTCAGAAGAAACATAATTATTGATTAAAACCTAATTAGTCATGAGAAATAGATGCAAAGTTAAAAAAAATTAAACATTAAATAACAAAACCTGAACACAATATAAAAAGTCGACTTAAAAGAACTGAATGAAATGAAAGATTCTTCTATTAAATTGTGGCTACTTAAATATTTAATCATTAAAAATTAATAAAATTGTAAAATTGTTACCCTTTTAATTCAGCTAGTGAACCGTCAAAATTGAAGACAGCATATCTTTTTTTCAGTCTTTTTCCCTCCTCTTTAGAAGCAGGCAACACCATTGCCAAGTATGGCCCATCTACTTCAAAGAATATAGAATTTTCACTTTTTTGTTCATATTTCAGTGAAGCTGGATCAATTAATTCATGATACTGATGGTTTGTAAAATGATCCTAAAAAGTTTTCATCAAATTAAAAAATGTGAAAATATTATTTTTACTTTAAAAAATAATAAAAACCATTAAGAGCAAAAAAATATTTGCTAAAACCAGAACTTATTCATTTTTAAATGAGTCATCCATTTCATCCCAATACCATTATTCATTATCAGTAAATATATTCTATTTTTATAAGCCAAAACACAGATGTATGAAGGAAGGAAAGATGGATTTAACAGTGAATGAGTATATTTAATTCTACTAACGATTGTAATTTACAATAATTAAAACAATTAAATTGACCATGCACTCAACAAAGCAATAAAATTGTTTACAAGGAAAAATTAATAATTGTTTAATAGTTTATTATATTATGCAATCTAAGAAATAAAAACTTCAAGAATATCATTATTAAAAACTTACAAATGAAATATTTTTACATGAAAATAATACTACTGTAAAATGAACATTGGAGTTAATTAAAAAAGACTAGAATCTACAGGGTGGAAAATAATCAACTGTTAGATGTCTGTATCTTCAATGACCATGTTACATTCTAGAGTAAAGACTATGTAAATATTTCATTAAAATTTTCATGAACAATGCCAAAGAAGGATATATTGATCAGAGTTGTAAAACATTTAGAAGTTGATGTAACATTCACTAATTGTAAAACAACAGTTCAAAAGTTGAAAAAAATTTAAGTACTGCTCTGTAAATAAAAACTAGGATATTAAAGTTAGCTTTAGATTAATCTGTATCAACAGAAATCCTATCCAATCTGGATAATGGATATTTTCAGTTCCCCTCCCTCATTAATTTCATTTTAAATCATAAAACTCCATTACACATTCATAATTTTTATATTTTAACTGATGTAAAATCTGAAGTAATTCTAGTAATCCTAGTAATTTATTTTATCTCTCCTGCCTTCTTACTCTCATACAAAAAAAAAATAAATTTTCATAAAAACATACATTAGATAATTTAATTTGGCTCTGGACTATCTTAACACAAGACAAAAAAGTAAACAATAAAGTAAGAGCTTTCTACATTTTTGCAAATTCTCTCATTTTTACGACACAATTTAAAAAAAAATAACAATGTGTACAATCATCTCTTGCTCTAATTATTTCTCCATTATTGTAAGTAAACTTTGTCTCAATTTGAGTTTCTTTCTCTAAGGAATGCTCTGGGACATTCTTTAGAATTCCTTGTACTTGTTGACATTGTAGACACACAGTTTCATTTTCACACACATTATTTAAGTACAAACCAAACACAATCAATGGAATCTGTCTGGGTTTGTGAATGGCTGATCTAATGAGGCTGATTAATTAATTACATCTTCCAAGGTTTAAAGTATAAAGGATAAATAATGATTTGCTTCAATAAAACCAGTAATTTATACAAAACCAATGTATAAGATATTGGTTTTGTTTTCTCTGCATTTCTCAGTATAAGAGACAAATCAATTAAATAATTAAAAATTAAAGGAAAACATTATGGCAACTGAAAACAATGCAAGTTCATCAATTGATCACTGTATTGATTAATATAAGAAACCAAATAAAAATGTCAGATCCATTAAAATTTATTTGAATAATTATTTAACAGACTTAAAGTATATTCATTCAATTTTATCCGGAGCGTATATGAGTACAACATCATTACAAACATTTTGATGAATGCTTTACAATGGGCACTACTAATTTAAACTAAGGAAATAATCCTCAACTAATACATAATACTACATAATTATTGCTAAACTGTCAGATAGTAAAAATACCTTGACCATTGAATTAAGGACAGCATTTGGATATGAAATTGTCACTTTAGCTTTTCCAGGATGAGTAGAATGCACAACATAATTTTCTGGAAAAGAAGCTGGAAGTACACACCAAATTCCATCAGTATCAAGTTCAAGAGGCCTTCCGACCTACACATAAAAAAAAATCAACACTACCAGTAATTATAACATATGAATAATGAATACATAAATTACAGGATTATTTTTTATTTCATTTTTTTACGAAATAAATAAAAAATTGAATAATATTGGAAAAAATAAACTTAAAAAAAAATTATAACCAAAACTTAAATTGTTTTAAGCAAAGAATGAAAAAATTTGTTAAACGTTATTTGAAGAGCAGCTGAAATGTAACGCATACTGGAACATAACAGTATAAACTATTGCACAAAATGCCAAGTGCTGTTCAACTATTATTCCAAAACTAGTTGACCCATGCCCTCTCATATTCTCTATCAGTATGAGTCTAGTACATCTGCTATGTCAAAGCTGCAATTTTTGTGCAATCTGCAGTAATACAATTTTTAGCTGCAGAAACATGAAAGACTGATGATATTCATTGTCATCTAAACACTGTTTATGGTGATGAAACTGGTGACTGAAATACTGTGTGGGCAATGGAAAGTTTTTAATCAAAAAATGGTAAAACAATACTGAATAAATCTTTTTGTGATCAATGGGTTTCTGTGATTATGAGAAGAACTAAAAGGAGGAGAAT